>NC_090817.1:122736319-122845272 GCF_000390325.3 Nicotiana tomentosiformis | reverse complement strand
ATTAATTGTCCAAGATATTTAAGAATGATGTTTTTCTATTAATCTACTATTGTGGAAATTAAACAAGTAACAACTAATTTATCAAGAATGCAAATGTGTATGATGAGATTTTAATTTAGAGGAGGTGAAAATTCCAGGGTTGTGATTGGTTTATCAATCCTATTAAGTTCAATAATCACACTCGTTAATCCAGATTATCTATGGTTGCTAATTAACCGGATCGTTTATATGAATAGCATGTTCCCACAATACTACTCGCCTGCCCACAATATATCAATCCTATATTTCTATGGTATTGAGTCTTTCATGAATGAATATAATACGGTATTCAATTAAGCAAGACTGTTAGATATATTCCTCTCCTAACCGCGAAATCGTCCCCTGAGCCACGGGTTTAGAAACAAGCTCTCTCTAATTCTACTCTAATCTAAATACGGCTTTCCCCAAGCATAGCATAGATAGTAGGGTGAATTGGTAGCTACTACAATTCACAAGTTAAAACTAGAATTAAAGAAACAACCACAAGATGATAATCCGAATTAACAAAGATGTTATTAATAAATATTAATAATCATGTCAACCACAGCCCTAGAACTAGAGTGCTTAGCCACTAATGTTCGTAGTAACAATTTTCCAAGTATTTTGCATAAACAAATTACAAAGTAAAGATAAAGTAATGAAGAACTCGATGATTTTCTCCTCCAAAAGTTGTTACACGTGATGTTCTTGCCTCCGGTGACAAAAACTCCTCTACAAATAGTGTTTAATAACTATTTATATGTGTAGGAAAAAAGCCTAGACGAAATAACCAAGTCCAAAACCAAAAAGGAGATAAAATAGGCTTAAAAACCCGGAATACCCTCGCTACAGGCCTCGCGGCGCGAGGCAAAATGCGAGCTTCATCTCGCTGTAGCCCGTGCGACGCAGCTTTAATCCTCATCTCGCCTGCTCTAACGCGAGCAAAGTAGCTCGCTACGCCTGCTGGTGCTTCGATTCAATTTTGTTGCCTAACATCTCCAGTTCACGTTTTGTTTCTTTTTTCAATTGTTCTTTTTGTCTTCTTTTGATTTGTCTCTTTTGTCTTCCTTTGTAATGTTAAACTTTAATCCTTATATATCCACTAATTAAATAATCATAACTCCATTCTTGTAGTGTATAAAATACACATAAAATCTCTACTTTGCTCCCAATTTCGTCTTCAACGTACCTACACATAAAATAAACTCAATTAAGCACAAATATAGTATAGTTTAGCATTAAAGTCCCAAAATGTAAGGTAAGTAATGCACTAAAAATATGAAATTATAGCCAAACATCAGAAATCACTCAGGTAAATAGTCATTCGCGAAAGGGGATATCCTATGATTATAATAGATCAATATACAATCTGTAACAAGAAACTGTTTGATTCTTAATGGTAAAATACTTGCACGGTAGTTATATCAAATACGAATTGTCTTTATACGATTTCATTTGTGTGCGTGCGCGCAACGAATTAAAAGGAACCAAACATGATCTTGTTTTTCATTATCAGTTTCATGTAATTTTTTCTAGACCAAGTGAATTTCAAATGGATCAAACATGCATCACTTTTGATGTTCCCCATGACGTGAGTATCAAAATTGCCCACTTAATGTTTGGCGTTATTATCACTTGCCACTAAGATTTTAGTGGAAAAGTTAAGTACAAGGATAATACGAAGATCCTAAAATTCGCCCGGGCGGTATTAGTTTCTAGATATTAATAATTTATACATATTTAATAAATTTCTAACATAAATACAGTATTTATGTAACATGTACACTAGCTCCACCCGCAAAAGAAGCCAAATTCTCATATGAATATGTGTAAAAGAAGAAAGGGGAAGAGACCTAAAACATGGTAGAGCTAAGCACCTGCTCATCTCTTTCAGTAGTAGAATTAGTTTAGACAGTTTGTAACACATGATCAAGCTTATTAGTTTAACAGTATCAGAAGAAGATTCTTTGTCTAAATAAAAAGTTGAACACTAAATTCGGACTAATAGCATCTCAAAAGCAGCAAACCAAAGGACTAATTAGAAAACAACTTGAAACTACTGATATTACTTCAAAAGTGCAGTATGTACAGTTATTGTTCAAATCTCAAATGAATTGCTGGAAAGATTATTACAATTTGTTAGAGATATATCCATCAGAAGCATTAAATACACTTTCAAAGACAAGAATTGAACCTAGCTAATACTAAGTTAGCTGAAACTTGTCAGGTAGATTGTTCCAAGATTGTTGGTCCAACATTACTGTCTGATCCATCCTCATTGCAGCCAATCTTTCCGTCATAGGCGCATTATCTAACATGGCGTCCACAAGATCAGTAATGAAGCTAGTTTCTGTTTCAGTAATTGTTTCCCCTGTCAAAACATCCTCCTCGTTACCCGTACCCTCATCGAGTTGTACTAACTCACCCCCCTCTTGTGTGTGCAGCTCAGGTTCAACAGAGGCTGGTCCCTCCAACTGCAGAATAGTATTCCCTTCAGATTCTAAATTTACCTCAGGTACTTCAATAGTGGTTGTTGGTAATATCAATTTGCTGGTTGAATAGAACAAGGTGTTATGTCACATTCTCCTGTTGCAATTTCATTAGAATTTAGCATAGTAGTCGATTCAGGTACCAACGACATGGACATTGAAGATTCATACAACCGATCCCAACTTTCTAGGAATTGAGGCATAGTTGTTGTTATTGTAGTCGATTGATCAGGTACCAATTGCACCTGATTGTTCCCCATACCATAACCCCTGCAACCAGTTAGTAGTTCAAGAAAACTTGTAGCCTTGACTTCAGATTCCATAAATGCAATATTATGCTCCTCATTAACAGCAAAAGAACAACCTTCTTCTTCTTGATCTTGTGTCTGGATCTTCTCCAATAGTGTGTCACAGCCCATATTTTCATCCGATCTAACCATTATTTCAGGCACATTAAATTCTTGCATCGCGTTCTCAAAGTCAGCGATCATAGATTCTTGAAATTGAGAAAAAGTAGTTAGCCCCAACGACGAACCATTCTCTACACCAGTAGCCTCGTGACTTTGCACCTTAGATTCCTCCATTGGTTCTTCAACATAATAGATAGGAGTGATCATCTCAGTATATTCCTGATCCATCAAAGGCTTAACCGAATTTATCCCAACAGTTTCCACCATTAATAGTTCAACAGATTCTACTATTGCTTTCTCAACAAAATAGTCCTGATCCATCAATGGCTGATCAAGATAATTATTTATATCAGAAGTCACCTCAGTATCCACCTTCTCTTGTTCAGAACATGACTCCATAGTAGTTGTCACATTACTAGTCTGACTAAAATTACAAGTAGTACTTCTTTTGGGCAACATTTTTATGGCACAAATAACATAATCTTTACGCTCAGAATTACTGAACTTATTAAGAATAGGATCAGACAACACATATTCCTTCATTAGCCACTTACCATCATTATAATCATCAGAATTGTTTCCAAGTTCCACCTCTTGTTCCTACAATCCTACTAAACCTTCCCTTGTTCTTGAATATGAAGATGAAAAAAACGCAGCGGCCGAGACTAGAGAGTTTTGAGTGATAAAATAGGGCTATATATATGACTTAGGAGTTTAGATACTTTGTATTTATAGAATAAAAAGTTGATTATGATCAACGGCAATGAGTTCGATTTTAGGGAAGTACGTGAAGCCCAAGTATATTCAACAAATTTTACCTGAAACCCCTGCCTTTGTAGGAAACCAAACGTGTAACAATTTAGGAAACTTTCTTCAAACGGTCGAAATTGTTCGTTGTAAAATAATTAAAAAAAAGGAACTGTTAATATATGGAAACATGGTAGTTAAATAATAAAAACAATGTACAATATTTATTCATTTAGCATGTAGTGATCTTTCAAAGAAACAAAAGAGTTAAAAGAATTTCCAAATTAATATATTTTTGCCAATCTTACTGTGAAATATATGTTATTTTTGTGTATTCTTGAGTTTTTTTTATTTTTATAGAATTTAATGTTTATATTTCATTTTAAAACGTAACAGAAATTGTTAATATGTAGAAATTGTTCGTAGTAAATAAAACAAAAGTGTTAATATGTGGGAACTTCGAAAATTTTTTCTTTAAGCAATACATATTTATTAAACAACCAAGTCAAAACAAAGTTACGTTATGGAAAATCCTTGTTCTTCAAATGAGAAGCATCAAAACAAAAAATAAAAGCTAAACATGAAGGATAGAAATCCCAAGTTACACGAGTTACATACGATAAAGCTATACGAGCAGGAGAGAGAGCCGCTTTATTAACGTTCTGCCTAATCCGTGGAAAGATAAATCATTGAATTAATTCTTCAAACACAAACAATCCCCAATAATTTGTCTGAATGTGGAAACTTAGGAGTTAAATAATAGAAACGATGTACTCTATTTATTCATTTATCATGAGTAATCTTCTTCTTTTAAAAAAAAAACCAATGTTAAAACTTCCAAAAATATGTTATTTTTACGTATGACATTATCTTTGTCTTTTTAAAAAAATAGAATTTGATATTTTTATTTATTTTAAAAGGCATATACTAAAATAATATTGGCAGAATACATAGACAGGCCTTTTAACTATCCTAGAAATTCCACTTGAACACCTCAACTAAGCCATTTACCAACGGAACACTTTAACTCTATCTTTACAGTACCATTTTAACACGTCCGACTGACATAGAAAATAACGTGAGCATCACTGTTGTTGAGCGCGTGAACATTAAAAATATGCTGACAAAAACTATTTCAACGGTAAAATACAAACGGTAAAAATATACCCCTTCCCTATTATATAAACCCTTGTCCATGTTTACTTTGTCTCTTAAATCCAATCATATTTCTTCACACTTTTCTTTATTTTCTGTTTAAAAATTCTACTCTTCTCTCCAAATTGAAAGTAGTCTCGCCTGAGTGTTCGGATTTTGGCTTAAGCTCTCAATTTTGTGGATAATGTCTCTCACACCAAGAATCGATTCATGTCGGTGTGATCATGAATGTCAATTAAAAACTTCATGGTTTCCATGAAGGAGGTTCTATGGATGCAAAATTGAAAAGGTAAGTGTTAAATAACTACAATTAATTATTTTTACTATGTTGTCCCCGATTTTAGTTTGAATCAATTTCTTTTTTGTTTGAAGGACAAAGGTGGATGTAAGTATTTTACGTGGGTTAATGACGAGTTTCCTAGCCAAGCGAATAGTGTTATTTGGGGTTTATTGAACAGGGTCAAAGATTTTGAAGAAGAATGGGCTCGAGCAAGAATATGAAGGAAGAAATTGGCTTTTGTTATAGTAATAATACTAATTATCTGGGTTTGCTATTGTGCCTTCGATCATTGAAGTTGTTGTGGTTCTGCATGTGGTTGGAGTAGAAGCGTTTTGATGCCATTATGTCATCTATGTCTTAGCTCTTGTATTTTGCGTTTGTAATGGTGGTTGATATATTTTGAATGTGTCTTAACTGGTAGTTTATGTGAATGTAATTGTGGTCTGTGGCCTTATTTCAATGAATTGAAGAAATTTTCTGCTTTTTTTTATATACTGGTTCAAATATGGAATTCGAAGTACTAACATGTTGAAGGTTTAATTGAACTCAACTGATAAGTATTTAACAAATATCCGTCGCAGCCTACCATCTTCCAGATTTACCAAGCACATACAGTCCAACTTATCAGCCATATCTTATGTTCATTTGAAGAAAAAGCATATCAATTGCATTCACAACTGTTGCAAAGGTTGTTGAGGCTGCCAACTGATGTTATAAAAGCAATAAATAACACGAATGTTGAGGCTACCAATAGTATTTAAATTGCATTCACAACTAAAGTATTATACAACACCAGTCATATTTCCAAAAGTTGAATAGAAATGCAACAAAGCTTGAATATAACTTCTTAAAATAGTATCAACTAGTGACCCAAAAAAGACAGAATAATTAATCCAAGTCTGGATACTTAGCAAAATACATGAACTCAAAATAGCATAATCCTAACACAACTACATTCTTGAGGATGCTCTTTTGCATTATGATGCTGGAGGGGCTGGACTTGCAACTGAAGAGGTAGTTGATGAAGATCCAATTTGGTTTTTCCTGTTTGCACTTAGTTGTTATAGCTGGGAAGTAGTAACAGCATTTCTGCCTTTAAACTTAAGCCCAGAAGGTTTAAAATCAAGATCAATATCGACTGCACTAGTATCCTTCACAACCTTAGTCCCATTTGATTGCTTTTTTAATCCCAACATTAAGTTAGGAGCAGTTGTTGGAGATGCATTTGGAATGCACCCATGCCAAATCTAGTATTGTTTCCCCTTCCTCTGCCACTGCTTGTATTAGTTGCACTAGATTCTTGAGTTGCTTGACTTCCTTAGTTTTCTTGAGTTGCTTGAGTTGACCGTCTACTTGTAGACTCTCCAATTACACCCTAAAAAAGATTCCAATTATAACATTTATTTAAGTTAGCATTTGAAGTGAAAAGAAAGGTGAAAAATATTACAACTTACCCTTGATTGGAAGGAAGACTTGCTATGGCCTTCTTGATGACATTTTGAACATGTCATCTTCACTCCTTGCTTAGAGAGCTTGCCATACTTCTTTTTAAAGGCTCATTCTTGGCCTTTCTTCTCTTTTTGGGGGGTCTGCATGGCATTGGCTTTGGTGTTGGAAGCTCAATTACCATGTTATTAGTGTCAGGCCACATCTTCATGTTAGGGATTTGTTCAAGAAATTATTGATATGCCTTGAGAAATGTCTCCTTTCTATGCCAGTTATCCACATAATTATATAGTTCTTCTTCTTGGTGATAGATTGCACATATTGCATGTGCACAAGAGATCTCTCTTAAATGCCAGGATCTACAAGTGCATGTTCTTCTCCTCAAGTTAACTCTATATATATATATATATATATATATATGTATTCATACTCATCAACCTCAAACCCATCAGTTCCAAACCACAAAACTTTGCATTTCCTAGAAAACTCCTTATTTTCTTCTAGTATCACCCTTGCCATAGGAGAAATTTCTGTAATCCAAATCTCTGCAAACTTTATCATATCAACATGTCTCCTAACTACTTTATATCTAATGTCCTCTAATATGCTAATAATAGACTGGTGCCTAGGTACCAATATCCAAAAACTAAAGGTTTCACACATATTATTTTCTACAATATCACATTTGAAGTATTCAAGAAAAAACGCTCTGCACTAATACTCTTTGTTATACTTCAATAGGCTTTCGCATATATTTTTTCATGTTTTCCCAACCTGTTCTTCTTTCAACTTCATGTCACGACCCAAATTCCAACTAGTCGTGATGGCACCTAACCCAACCCGCTAGGTAAGCCAACTTTCAACTATCCAATTCCAATAACAATTATTTAAAAATTTAAGTAAATAATTATCTTAACCTTTTACATTCCCCAAGAACTGGTAGTACAAATCATGAGCTTCTAAGAATAGAGTATACAAAGCGAAAATGAAATAAATACATAGTCTGTTTGAATAGTACATAAACAGAGCTTTTATAAAATCTAAGTCTACCCTGAACAAGGGACAGCTACAGCAGGAACGCAGGTACATCTTCAAGTCTCGCAACCATCGAGCACAGCAACAACATCAGCCAATATCTGCACGCAATGTGCAGAAGTGTAGTATCAGTACAACCGACCCCATGTACTGAGTAAGTAACAAACCTAGTCGTAGGTTGAAAGTAGTGACGAGCTTCTACCAAGGTCGGGTCCAAAACCAATAGTCCACAACAATCCATAACAACATAAAGCAAATAATACCAGAAGTAACTCAGGGATAAAATACTCAGCCAAATAATGATTTAAAAAAATAGTAGTTCTTTCTTTCAAATACATCAGTGAAAACCCAAATCGTTTGCCGAAGTAGCCAATAATATGAATAGTTTGAAAACAATAACTTTCTCAAAAAAGGTTCTTCTCAATAATAAATAATATGTTTCATTTTTCTTCCGGATAACCCCTATAAAACAAATGCATCACTATGCCCATTTGTCAAAATATGTGAGAAATCATGAATGATGTGATGTTGTACAACATGAGAAAAAATACATCTCTATGCATGTATATCATGTGTGCATGCCAATGCGATACAATTCAGTGATAAAATCATAAACAGCCCATCGGGCAGAACATCACTCATATACAGCCTCTTGGGCAAACCTCACAGTCACTCGTGCCACTCGGGCATACCTCACAATCACTCTTGCCAATCGGCCATACCTCACAATCGCTCTTGCCATTCGGGCATACCTCACAATCACTCTTGCCACTCGGGCATACCTCACAATCACTCATGCCTCCCAGTCACTCAGCACTCGGCACTCACACTCAATAGGTATCTGCGCTCACTAGGGGTGTGTACAGACTCCGGAGGGGCTCTTTCAGCCCAAGCGTTATAATTTACACGGACAACTCACGTGCTGCACGGACAACTCACGTGCTATAATAATAATATATGTTGCACACGGGAAGCCCCGATCCACACTCATCCTCACAATCAGGCCCTCGGCCGATATCAAACATGCTGCGGTGTGCAGCCCGATCCCATAAATATGTAACATAAATCAGGCCCTCGGCTTCACCCAGTCATAAACCTCTCAAGCCACTCGGGCATTTCAGTAAAACAGGGCATTCGGCCCAAAACATTTATATGCATCAAAATAGAGTCATAAAACTGAGTTATGATATGCAATGAAATGAATATGACTGAGTATGAATTTTCAATTTAACACAATAATTCACAGCAATATGACCTCTGAGGGTCCCAATAATACTGGCACATAGTCTCAACATGATTTTTAATATGCTTTTCAGCTCAATTTCTTTAACACATAAAACCGCATGGAAAATGCCAAGATTATTTAACTATCAAAATTCACAGAAACAATTATGTCACAATTTCTATAGTGCACGCCCACACGCCCGTCACCTAGCATGTGCGTCACCTCCCAAAATTCACAAAGTACATATATTCAGGATTCATACCCTCAACTGCAAGATTAGAAGAGTAACTTACCTCGAACAAGCCAAATCCAATGCCGAGCAAGCTAATTAATGCTTCAGAAATCCCATTATGCGCGTATCAACTTCCAAACGGCTCGAATCAAATCAAAATAATTTAATTCAGCCCACAAAAATTATAGGAATTAATTCCATATCAAAACACTAATATTTTCCAAAAATCCGAAATTGCGCCCCAAAAATCATCCGTGGGGCCCACGTCTCGGATTCTGGTAAAAATTTACAAAATCCGAACCCCCATTCAACCACGAGTCCAACCATACCAAAATTACTCAAATCCGACCACAATTCGGCCTTCAAATCCTCAATTTAAACTAAGAAAGTTTTCAAACTTTTCCAACTTAATTCACCAATTAGATGATAAAAACAACCATGGATTCGGGTAATTTAACCAATATTAAGTTAAGAACACTTACCCCGTTGTTTACTTTGAAAACCGCCCAAATTTCGCCTCAATCCAAGCTCCAATCGTTAAAAATGGAAAATGGGAGTCCCATTTTCTGAACTTCAACTTTCTGTCCAGGCCTCTCTTCTTCGCGAACGCGACAGGACCCTTATGTTCGCGAAGCACAACTCGACTGCCCACAAATTAAACTCTTCGCGAATGCGACCATGGCTTCGCGAACGCAAAGTTTTGAAAATCTTACCCTTCGCAAACGCGAACGCGAAGCTTTACTAGCTCAGACCTTCGCGAACGCGAACGCGACCGCCACCTCGCGAACGCGTAGAACAAGAACCCGGGGTCCCCAATCGCCTCACTCCTCTTCGCGAACGCGACACCTCTCGCGCATTCGCGATGCACACACAGACCATACCTTCGCGAACGCGAAGAACAAAACCTCACACTCAGAAAACACTCTTCGCGAACGCGAAAGAGAAAATCAGAAAAATGCAGCAACAGATATCAGTAATCCCACCAAGGCCAAAAATGATTCGTTAACCCCCCCGAAACTCACCCGAGCCACTCGGGACCTCAACCAAATATACTGACAAGTCCTAAAACATTATAAGGACTTAGTCGAGCCCTCAAATCACCTCAAACAATGCTAAAACCATGAATTACACCCCAATTCAAGCCTAATGAACTTTGAAATTTCTAGTTTCTACAAACGACTCCGGAACCTATCAATTCACGTCCGATTGACCTCAAATTTTGCACGCAAGTCATAAATGACATAACGGAGGTATTCAAATTTTTAGAATTGGATTCCGAACATGATATCAAAAAGTCAACCCCCCGGTCAAACTTCCCAAAAATTCAATTTCAAGCCTAATTCCACTACGGACTTCCAAATAATTTTCCGGACATGCTCCTAAGTCCAAAATCACCATACGGAGCTATTGAAATCATCATAATTAAATTCCGAGGTCGTTTACACATAAGTCGACATCCGGTCACTATTTTAACTTAAGATTTAAACCTTGGAACTAAGTGTTCCAATTCATTCCAAAACCTTACCTGACCCGAACCAATTGCCCCGGCAAGTCACACAACAATTGTAAAGCCCAATTTGAGAAGTAAATGGGGAAACGGGGTTGTAGTACTCAAAATGACCGTTCGGGTCGTTACACTTCACCTCAAAACTAGCCTTAGAATACCTCCAAAATTGCTTTCTCATCTCCTCACCTCTCCAAGTTTTTGACCAGTTAGACCATATGTGCCTAGCACACATTCGATGCTCAAAATTTGGTAGTAATTAAGGAATGCTTGGTACCAATCCCTACAAAACATAAATGAATCAAACAGAACCCTATAAAATAGAGATGAATAAAACAAAATAATAACACATGAAGTAGAAATTTAAGCCAGAAAGTTTTGGTAAAATAGCTTTTGCGTATCAAACATAACTGTTAATCCAGCTTCATCTCCTAACTCCAAATCAGATATTAAGTTGTATATAAACCAACTCCAAGATGCTTTTGACTCATTGTCTATCACATCCCATGCAATGGGATATTAAGAAACTAGATAAAGGATCTCTAGTTGTCGCAAATAGATCAATATTTTCCTTAATGATAAAGTTTGCCTTCGCAAATGAGAAATTACTGGTTCTCCAAGTACATGCAAGTATACGTGGACGTCAAGTAATAAAGTTACTCGAAAGTTGGATGTCAAACCTACAGAGACTTAGATCAATTGTTAGCTAAGCAAACTAAAATCAATTAATTGTCCAAGATATATAAGAATGATATTTTTCTATTAATCTACTATTGCAGAAACTAAACAAGTAACAACTAATTTATCAAGAATGCAAATGTGTATGATGAGATTTTAATTCAGAGGAGGTGAAAATTCCAGGGTTGTGGTTGGTTTATCAATCCTATTCAGTTCAATAATCACACTCGTAAATCCAGATTATCTATGGTTGCTAATTAACCGGATCGTTTATATGAATAGGATGTTCCCAGAATACTACTCGCCTGTCTATAATATATCAATCCTATATTCCTATGGTATTGAGTCTATCATGAATGAATATGATACGGTATTCAATTAAGCAAGACTGTTAGGTATATTCCAATCCAAACCGCGAAATTGTCCCCCGATCCACGGGTTCAGAAACAAGCTCGCTCTAAATCTACTCTAATCAAAACATGGCTTTCCCAAGCATAGAATAGATAGTAGGGTGAATTGGTAGCTACAACAATTCACAAGTTAAAGCTAGAATTAAAGAAACAACCGCAAGATGATAATCCGAATTAACGAAGATGTAATTAATAAACGTTAATAATCATGTCAACTACAACCCTAGAACTAGAGTTCTTAGCCACTCATGTTCGTAGTAACAATTTTTCAAGTATTTTGCATAAATAAATTACAAAGAAAAGATAAATGAATGAAGAACTCGATGATTTTCTCCTCCAAAAGTTATTCCACGTGATGTTCTTGCCTCCGGTCGCAAAAACTCCTCTAAAGTGGTGTTTAATGACTATTTATATGTGTAGGAAAAAAGTCTAAATGAAATAACCAGGTCCAAAACCAAAAAGGAGACAAAATACATTTAAGTGTGCGGCGCGAGGCAAAATGCGAGCTTCATCTCGGTGTAGCCCGTGCGACGCAAGCTCTGTCACGCACTTTAATCCTCACCACGCTTGCTCTAACGCGAGCAAAGAAGCTTGCTACGCCTGCCGCTACTTCGATTCAATTTTGTTGCCTAACATTTCCAATTCACGTTTTTGTTTCTTTTTTCAATTGTTCTTTTCGTCTTCTTTTGATTTGACTCTTTTGTATTCCTTTGTAATGTTAAAATTTAATCCTTATATATCCACTAATTAAATAATCATAACTCCATTCTTGTAGTGTATAAAATACACATAAAATCTCTACTTTGCTCCCAATTTCGTCATCAACGTACATACACATAAAATAAACTCAACTAAGCACAAATATAGTATAGTTTAGCATTAAAGCCCCAAAATGTAAGGTAAGTAATACACTAAAAATATGGAATTAAAGCAAAATATCACTACCCCATACTTAAACGTTGCTCGTCCTCGAGCAATCAAACTACATTTTATATAGACACGACCTTTTGAAACAATTCTCCTAACTCATCACACCAAGAATCTTTAAAATAGACTAAGCACAAGGGTGTAACATCTTCACCTCAAGATTTGACTCACAAGTACCATGCATTATTCACTACTCACTCACTTACTCTAACATAGAGGTAAATGACATTATTACCTTTCCTTCATGAATCAAGTGCCCTCACACAACAAAAGAGAGTAGTTCCACACACATTAAAATTTAAGAACAATTATTAATTCAAGATAGGAAGAATTCACTCACTCTTAGAAATAACATTCATATGCCACAAAGAAGCACCATAGGCTTGCCCGTAGTGTACCACTCTACTAATCGAGCTCATTTAGTCTAGGATCAAGTATGGCTTTAATTGTTTGTAATGTAGGTTGCTGGTCGGGTAGGATATATTTGGCTATAAGAGTGACTACACCTCCCTAAGCACTTTAATACATATACTTTAACATTCAAACCCCATACTTATGTCAAACCAAACTCCACCTTCACATCTATGTATATTACTTCATACTTCTTTTAAGCACAATTACATCAAGAGTCACCAATATCAAGGAATATTTTTCACATCAATACAACTATATTTTTTTTTCTTTCTTTTTCAATTCACGTGGCTCTTAGTTTTTCAAAACAGTGCACCTCTCTCCTTATTTCATTAGTTCCACTCAAAAGCCAAACCAACCACCCCACACTTTAACTTTTACAAAGTTCACTACAATTCAAGTGCTCATGAGAGGTTAAAATGTTCAAATAGATGGTTAATTCAAACAAATGGGTAAGTCTTGTAATGTGGTTGCCAAAGAAACAGGATTACAGGCTCAAAGGACTTAACTACGATACATAAAAATTAGGCAGGTAAACTATATATATATATATATATATATATATATATCTGGCTCAACAAAGAAATGCCTATATCACTTCCAAGACTGAACAAAAATACTATTTCGCTTTGCAAACACACGGGGCAAGTTATAGACATCAAATGCAATGCACAGAATAATACACAAACCTCACACACACCTGACACGTAACTCACTCAGGATCGGACTCATCAAGACACTCTAGTCAAAGCAGTTAAGCAAATTTTAGATCATACAATTTAAGGTACTTATACAAGAGTCAAAAATTGAGCCTAAGCGTCACAACCAAAGTACTCACTATTCTCAAGGCATAACAAAGTCAAGAGATATTGCTTCAATTCAATTCATCTCACAATGGCTCCTACTCCTAAAAAAATAAAACTAACTACACCCGGTTCAAACAAAACCCTTGGAAAAGAAACGCGACACAAAGAAAAAACTAAGGGGGAATTACTACACTACAAACAAAGAAAATGTTTTTGTCCTTTTTCCTTAGACCTAAATCCCTCAAGAAAACTGTCTAGGAGATCCATCGTCGGGAAAAGTCCAATTTTTCTACTTGTTTTCTTTCAATTTTTTTCATAGCTAATAAAATACTAAAACACTACACAACTACGAAAACAAAAATAAGAAGTTAACATTTTTCTAACTTCCTACCACTAATTATCTAGAGAATTCTCCCACCCTACATTTAAAAGAGTGCAGCATCCCCAATGCGCAAATAAATCAAAAAAATAAAGAGGGTGGACAAGAAACTCTATGAAAGGCCAAAGGCCGAAGCAATAGCGGCTTACGGGGTACTCAGATTTCCCCCAAGCATGGTCCTTTGTGCGGGCACCCCATACTTAGTTCTCACCTTCTAACTCGATTTTCACACTTCCAATGGCTTTGCCTCTTATGCTTATAATCCTGCAAAACATAAACAAACACTACAACAATAATAAGATAAAAAATATAAATAAAATAAAGCAGCAAAGATGGGTTGCCTCCCAACAAGCGTCTGATTTAACGTCGCGGATTTAACATCGTGGCACGACACAGAATCTCGTCTAATCATTGGCAAGTAACACCTTCGACTTCTGACGATCAAAGTCACCTCCATAATAGTGCTTTACTCTTTGTCCGTTCACTAAGAATGTTCTCTCGCCACCTAAGACGCGTAGCTCAATTGCACCATGTGGAGTGACTCTCACTACCTCAAACGGGCCTGACCATCTCGATTTGAACTTCCCTAGAAATAGTCTTAACCTCGAATTGAACAAGAGAACCAATTGGCCCGGTTCGAACTCGCGATGGTGGATATGCTTATCATGCTAGCGCTTGGTATTTTCTTTATATAACTTGCCATTCTCATACGCATGCAAGAAAAACTCATCAAGCTCGTTCAATTGCATCACCTGCTTTCTACCCACTAATTATGCATCAAAGTTCAGCTTCTTTATCACCCAATAGGCCTTGTGCTCAAGTTCCACCGGTAAATGGCATGCCTTCCCATAACTAGCTTGTAAGGGGAGGTTTCGATTTGAGTTTTGTAGGCAGTCCAGTATGCCCATAAAGCATCATCAAGCTTTGCAGCCCAATCTTTCCTTCTTGCACTAACCGTCTTCTCCAGGATCTGCTTTATCTCTCTATTTGAGACTTCAACTTGCTGTGATGACCCAAAAGATCATATTTAAATTTGATAAGTAATTCTATGTTCTAAGACCTCGAAAAGCACTATTTATCATTCCTCGACTTGCATGCGCAGTCCGTATAAGTTTTCGGAAAATGTTTATGTGAAAAATGGATTAAAATATGAAATAGAGCCTTAAAACTCAACTGAGTTGACTTTGGTCAATATTTTGAGTAAACAGACCCGGATCGGTGTTTTGACAGTTCCAATAGGTCCGTATTGTGATTTGAGACTTGGGCGTATGCCCGGAATTTAATTTGGAGGTCCCTAGCTCAAGTTATGACCATTTAACAGAAACTAGAAATTTAAAGGCTAAAGAATTCCAGGTTTGACCACGGAGTTGACTTTTTGATATCGGGGCCGGAATCCAATTCTGGAAATTGAAATAACTCCATTATGTCATTTATGACTTGTTTGCCAAATTTGAAATCATTCCGGATTCATTTAACATGTTTCGGCACGACATTTGCAAATTGAAAAGTTTAAAACTCAAAGTTCGAATCGAGGTGTGAATTGTAATTTTTAGCATTGTGATTTGAGGTCTCGACTAAGTTCATATGATATTTTAGAACTTGTTGTTATAATTGGTTGAGGTCCCGGGGGGCTCGGGTGGATTTCGGATGGTTACAGGTTCAAAATTTGGACTTAAGGAAAAATCTGAAATTTTGGCCTTCTGGTGTAATCGCACCTACGGTCAATTTTCCGCAGAAGCGGAAATGCTGGATAGAACACATAAAATCGGGTTTTAGCCATTTTTACTCAATGTATTGAGTTTTGAGTCTCGGATTTTGGCGATTCCAAAGCGATTTTTCACAACTTTGAATTGGGTCAGTGTTCTATAACCAAAAGTGATTATATTTCATAAATCTATGTCTATATTCATCATTTATTTCGGATTTAGATGGAAGAAATTGGAATTTTTTTAAAACTTTCCAAAAATAAAAATTTATGATTTGAAGATGCACTTGACATCAGAATGAGATAATTTTTGTATGGTTAGACTCATATCGGAATGGGTGTTCGGATTTCGTAACTTTTTCCGAGATTCGAGACGTGGGCCCCACTGTCAATTTTTAAAGTGAATTTCAGATTTTATACGGAAAATTAATAAATTCATATGGAATTAATTCCTGTGATTCGTATTGAGTATATCGAATTGTTTGTGAATAGATTTGAAGCTTTTGGAGACAAATTTAAAAGGAAAAGCTGTGGTCGACTAATTTATTGAAATTGCAAAGTGACGTAAGTGTCGTAGCTAACCTTGACTTGAGGGAATAGAACCCCTGAATTATTTGACTATGTGAATTTCATGTGCAACGATGTATAGGCAAGGTGACGAGTGCCTATACTTTGTCAATTTAATTGGTTGCTTAATTATTTAAACATCTTAAATTGTTTTAAGATACGAATTGATTGTTATAATAATTGTTTCTCTCCTATTCTTTGTCAAATATTAATTCTTTAATTCTTGCAATAATTGTTACATGTTTATTTGATTTATGTGTTTTAATTGCTACTTGACATTTTGCGTATTAAATATTAAACTGCCTATGTTCTCCTTGATTTCCATAATAAATTGTTATTTGTCATTATTTGTTTCATAAATAAATCATAATTATTGTATGCTTGTTGTCTTATAATTTCATATTAATGCATTTATTGGGGCAATTTCTTTTATAAGAATTGGTAAATGAATATATTGGAGGAGCGGGTTGCACACCGCAACAGAATTGATTGAAATGAACATATTAGGGGTTCGGGTTGCACGCCGCAACAGACTTATTAAAAGTCCATATTGGAGGATCGGGTTGCACGCCGTAACAGACTTATTAAAAGTCCATATTGGGGGATCGGGTTGCACGCCGCAACAGACCTATTAAAAGTCCATATTGGGGGATCGGGTTGCACGCCGCAACAGACTTATTAAAAGTCCATATTGGGGGATCGGGTTGCACGCCGCAACAGACTTATTAAAAAGTCCATATTGGGGAATCGGTTTGCACACCGCAACACACTTATTAAAAGTCCATATTAGGGGATCGGGTTGCACACCGCAACTAACTTGTTTAAAAGTCCATATTGGGGGATCGGGTTGCTCGCCGCAACAGACTTAAAAAGTCCATATTGGGGGATCGGATTGCACGCCACAACAGACTTATTTAAAAGTCTATATTGGGGGATCAGATTGCATGCCGCAACAGACTTATTAAAAAGTCCATATTGGGGGATTGCACGCCGCAATAAACTTATTTAATAATCTATATATATACTTGATTAAAATAAATATATTGGAGTGTTGAAAATGAATATATTGTGGGAACGGGTTGCACGCTGCAACAAAAATTAGTTGAAATAATAATATGTTATGACTGCCGAATTGGCTTTCACTGTTAAAAATGAGTTACCTAATTTATTTATATTATTGTTGTTATTACTATTATTGCGTACAGGTTATTGTAAGTGACCTGTCTTAGCCTCGTAGCTACTTCGTCGAGGTTAGGCTCGGCACTTACCAGTACATGGGGTCGGTTGTACTGATACTACACTCTGAACTTCTTGTGCAGATTTCGGAGTTGGTCCCTGCGATGTACCATAGACTTGCTCGGATTTCAGCTATCCATAGGAGACTTGACGTATAACTGCAAGGCATCCGCAGTTCTTAAGTCCCCATCTACTTTACTTTAGTTGTGTGTTTGTTTTCAGACAACTTTATTTTATTCAGACCTTTATTTGTATTATTCTAGAAGCTCATGCACTTGTGATACTAATTCTGGGATGGTATTTAGACACCGTTATTTTTATGGATTATTCACTACATTTCGAACTTTTCTTCCGCATTTGGTTCTTTGTTATTAATAAAATTAAAAATTATTTTAAAATGGATAATATTATTCTAACCTTGGCTTGCCTAGCAAGTGAAATGTTAGGCGCCATCATGGTCCGAAGGTAGGAATTTCGGGTCGTGACAGTTGGTGTCAGAGCACTATGTTACATAGGTCTCACGAGTCACGAGCAAGCTTAGTAGAGTCTGAAGGATCGGTACAGAGACGTCTGTACTTATCTCTCAGTGGCTATGAAGCTTAGGAACAATATCACTTTTTTCATTCCTTATCGTGCGGCATTGATTTAGCTTGAAACATATATCTCGTATTCCTTTGTACCCACAAGTGTATGACATTGCGCACTCGGTATCAGTTGTGCGTCGACGGTTCGTGATGCCGCAGATGGACTACGAGGGAGCCAGAGATGCTCAAACATTGCCTCAATGTGTGGTTCCGACTGAAGATGTGGACGCATTGAGAGACCACCCAGTGAATCATGTGGGGGGTGCAATGGACCTTGGCATCTGGTTGATTTATACGAGCTGTGAAGATTAATATTATGGATCATCGGACGTGGTGAACTATGACTTCGCACCGAGTGGGGGAAGTCCACTATCAATGGATGTATTGCGGGGTCATGTGTTATATTAGTTTTGGCCTAAAATGTATATATGTGGTACTGAAAGGTTCCCCATAATTTAACACATGTTTAAGGCCTGGGATTTTGTAGAAGATAAGGTTGGGACTTGCGGTATGTCTACCTACTTTAATAATCCTATACTTCAGTACCAAAGGAGTTAGAGAAAAAACTTTAAATTTAGAGAAGGTCTACTCAGCGTGGACGTCATAGTTGCGGATTTTGGGGTGCTTCGGAGGAAGTACATTGGTTGACGAGATTCTGGACTATGTGGTTCGTGCCAAGATTTGTCTGTATGGAGCTCTACTTTTGTGATCGTGGTGTATAAATAGGGGTAAGGGTTACCTCTAAGAAGAATCGAAGAGTATGTTAAGAAATGGGTCAGCCCAACAGTGTTGAGTCAGCATAACAAAAGAAGAAATTGGCCTTGGGAGAGATAATTCTCCACAGGTGTCCGTGGCAAGCCTATGAAGAGGGGCAGACCAGCCAATGAAACACCGCCCACTTGGCTTAGTTCTCAGAAATTCTTTTGAAAAAGTTTGTTCCCGAATTCTCCGTAATGCATGGCGCATATGGTTCGAACGGTTGCGTCAAGTCACCATGACGATGTCAGAATATGCCATCAGGTTCAATAAGTTAGCCCGTCATATTCCTACTTTGCTTCCTATATCCAGGGAGCGAGTCCACAAACTCATTAAAGGACTCAATTATGATCGTAAAATTTTGTACGACTTAGGAGCTACAGGCTGATACTTATTTTTCACTAGTGGTAGAAATTTCCAAGATATTAGAACGTGTTCGGGTGAGGAAAAAGGAAACTAAGGAGACCAAGACGTCTCGAGGTTTTGGGGGATTCCGTGGATTCTACTCTACAAGTATAAATCATTATGGCGGGGGCTCGGGCAGTCAGCCAGCCTAGTTCGCATATCGGATTACTCGTGGTGCTCCAGTAAATTCTTTTAATGCACCACCGACATGAGTTTACTGCAATGGTTATTCCAGTTATCTGGCACAGACTCAATATGAGCAGCCAAACCCGTAAAAGGGGTTGTTATGAATACGGTGATACTAGGCACATCATGAGAAATTTGTCCCTAACATGGGAGAGACATTTCATCAAAGCACTCAGGCTACGTGCCCCATTGCACTTACTACACCACCCACACGACCAGTTAGGGATGGAGGACAAGCGGGTAGAAGGCGTCCTAGAGGTGGAGACCCAGCCGTTGATATAATTGTTGTATGGTATGGCGGAGGTCATTACATCAGATGGTGTCGTTACAGGCACGACCTCAATTTAATATAAAGGAATAATTTCCTTAACTTGGTTCGGTTTTGAGTATCGAGACGAGTCCTCATATTATGCTTCACTTATGAGTGAGCTTCGTAATTCTATAATCTACTTATGTGTTTACTCGTGTTGGTAGGTTCTATGGAGATAACTACGCCTATCATTCTATGTTGGACTCTAATAAGAGCTGTGAGGCTAAATGTGGCTTTCTGGTACTCATTTCGGTAAGTTTTGATGTAATTTCCGGATAATCAATTACAAATTATTAATTATATGCCCTACCAGTATAGGGTTCATTATGTGTTGTGATTTGGTGTAACTGAAATTATTTGAAAGAAGAAAATGGAAATTTTTGATTGGCACGATGTGCATATTATTTGTGATTCGAAACTGAGGACGAGATCCTCACACTTTAACATAAATTGATATGTTTAAACCGGGCTACGAGCTGCAGTGGAAGTTATATAAGAATGCAATCCTTGTGAGGAAAATTCTTGTGTTTAAGTTCTCCCTTGTTAAAATAAAGTTGTACTATAGCAATAATAGGGAGTCATGCCTGTTAGGCCTAATTGAAAATTCTTGTATGAAATTCCCTGTGCATACTTGCCAAATTTGTATTGTAATTATTGAGTTTTAACCTATGATATAGGTGCCCGCCCAGGTGGCATTAAATGTGACTCGTTAATTCGGGTAAATAACTATGAGGTCTGGTTATCATCAGTTGAAGATTAGTGCATCTGATGTCCCTAAGACAGCTTTTCGGACTCGGTATGGGCATTACGAATTCCTAGTGATGTCATTTGGGTTTAAAAATGCCCCAGCAACATTTATGGATTTGATGAATCTAGTGTTCAAGCCTATTTGGATTCTTTTGTGGTTGTATTCATTGATGATATCTTGATTTACTCCATCAGTCGAGAGGAACATGAGTAGCATCTTTGGAGTGTGCTTCATACTTTGAAGAATAATCAGTTATATGCCAAATTTTCAAAATGTGAGTTTTGGTTAGACTCAGTTGCCTTTTCAGGGCATGTTGTATCGGCAGAAGGCATAAAGGTGGATCCTAAGAAGATAGAGGCTGTTCAAAATTGGCCTAGACCTACTTCAGTTACAGAGATCCAGAGTTTCCATGGTTTAGCAGGTTACTATCGTCGGTTTGTGGAAGGGTTTTCATCTATAGCAAGCCCATTGACCAGACTGACCCAGAAAGGTGTCCCATTCAGATGGTTAGACGAGTGTGAGTTGAGCTTTTAGAAGCTCAAGACCTCTTTGACTACGATGCCAGTGTTGGTATTACCCATAGGTTCAGGATCGTAGACGGTATATTGTGACGCATCTCACATTGGGCTTGGTGCAGTATTAATGCAGGATGGTATGGTGATTGCATATGTGTCACGGCAATTGAAAGTTCACGAGAAATATTATCCTGTTTATGACTTAGAATTGGCAGCCATTGTTCATGCGCTGAAGATTTGGAGGCATTATCTCTACGGTGTTTCATGTGAGGTATTTACTGATCATCGTAGCCTTCAGTATCTGTTCAAACAAAAAGATCTTAATTTGAGGCAGAGAAGATGGATGGAAATGTTGAAAGACTATGATGTCACCATTTTGAATCACCATGGAAAGGCCAATGTGGTGGCCGATGCTTTGAGTAGAAAGACTGTGAGTATGGGCAGTCTTGCGTATATTCTGGTCGGTGAGAGGCCGTTAGCTCCAGATGTTCAGACTTTGGCTAATCAGTTTGTGAGGTTAGATGTTTTAGAGCCCAGTCGGGTTTTAGCTTGCACAGTCGCTCGGTCTTCTTTATATGAGTGCATCATAGGGCGGCAGTATGATGATCCTCATTTACTTGTCCTCAAGGATACAGTGAGGCACGGTGATGCCAAACAGGTTAATGTGAATGACCTGCCTTAGCCTCGTTACTACTTCGTCGAGGTTAGGCTTGGCACTTACTAGTACATGGGGTCGGTTGTACTGATACTACACTCTGCACTTCTTGTGCAGATTTCGGAGTTGGTCCCAGTGGCGTACCATAGACTTGCTCGGATTTTAGCTACCCATAGGAGACTTGAGCTATAACTGCACGGGGTCCGTAGTTCTGAAGTCCCCATCTACTTTACTTTAGTTGTGTGTTTGGTTTCAGACAGCTTTATTTTATTCAGACCTTTATTTCTATTATTCTAAAAGCTCAAGCACTTGTGACACCAATTCTGGGATGGTATTTAGACACCGTTATTTTTATGGATTATTCACTACATTTCGGACTTTACTTCCGTATTTGGCTCTTTGTTATTAATAAATTTAAAAGTTGTTTTAAAATGGATAATATTATTCTAACGTTGGCTTGCCTAACAAGTGAAATATTAGGCGCCATCACGGTCCGAAGGTGGGAATTTCGGGTCGTGACAACGCCCTCTACCCGTTGATATAATCGCTATGATTTGACGTGAATGTTACTTGTATATTTATGTGAATTCCGTGAGTTTGATGGCTTGATATTTCTTGGAATTTAATTTTATTATGGATTTTTCCTCTGCAAATAATAAATTAAATGAGCTTAAGAAGAGGTGTTTATATAATTATTGAGAATTTGGATTAATGAAGGTGTTGCCCTATGCTGAGTAATTTCTATCTCTGTTGATTGTTTTTGAGGTCTTATACACATTTTGTGGAGCCTTCGGCTATTTGTTGTGAAATTAATTGATTTGTTATATCTTTGGAATTGGTTGTGGCCATTGGGCAAATTGTGTTATGAATTGATTTTTGTTATGTTGTCTTGATAATATTCTGTGTAAATTGTTGAGTTATTATTTTGAGGATATAAGGGTGACATTTCACTGTTGATATGATGTGGGTATAAGGGTGGCATTTCACTGTTGTTATGTGTGTTGGGATATTGTCTGGGCGGAGCGATAAGGGTGGCTATAGGAGAGATAAGGGTGGCTATAGGAGCGATAAGGGTGGATATTGATATTGTCAGGGCGGAGGGATAATGGAGGCTATTATAGAAGTGATAAGGGTGGCTATAGGAGAGATAAGGGTGGCTATTGCCAGGGATGATATGTGATGATGTGGAGTGGTTGCATTGGTGATTTTATGTGATGTTGTGATTTTCCTTGTATTTATTTTTATACCTTGTGCAATTTGTCTTGTTATTGGTAAATTGATAATAGTCTAATTTATGATTGAAATTGGGAGCCTGTGTCTACTGCCAGGCGGATTATGAAAAGAAATGTGGGTACGAGGTGCCGTGAGTAAATAATGATGATATTGGCACGTCAATTGTCCGTGCAGTTGAGATATGAAACGTGGGCACGAAGTGCCGGGGAAAATATGATGATTTTATTATTTGCATGTGAATTGTCCGTGCAGATGTGATATGAAAAATGGGCACGAGGTGCCGAGGAAATATGATGATTTAATTATGGGCACGAAATGCCGTGAAAATATGAGAAGGGACGAGACCCGTATTTTTATGATTATGAAATGAGGTGTCACATGGTGACTTTTAATTGAAAGAATTATATTCAAAATATTTATTTGGAAGAATTTTTATTGAAAAAGTAGTATTTGAAGGAATTGTATGTGAAAGATATTTATTTGAGGAAATTATATTTGAAAAATATTTATTGAAAGAATTATATTTGAAAGATATTTATTTGAGGAAATTATATTTGAAAGAGAGTTATTTGGAAGAATTACATGTGAAAGATATTTATTTGAAGAACTTGATTTAATTGGGTGTACTTGTATTTATTATTTGTTGAGCAATATTAATAGTGTTCTTGTTGACATGTCGGGCATATCACTGGTTGATTTGTGTTGCCCTTATTGTTATTTGTTTCCTATTATTTTGTATACTATATTGCACAGGTTATTAGATTAGTGAGTGTCTTGACTGTACCTCGTTTCTACTCCACTGAGGTTAGTCTTGATACTTATTGGGTACCGACTGTGGTGTACTCATACTACACTTCTGCACATTTTTGTGCAGAGCCAGGTATTGGAGATATCGGACTTGGACAGAGTTAGAGTGGGATCACAAGGATTCGAGGTAGAGCTGCTTGGTCGTCGAAGTTCCTTGGAGTCTTTCCCTTTTATTATACTGTTATTTATTATTCAAACAATATTGAGTATTCGATCCTCGAGACCATTTCATGTATTCAGTTAGAGTTCATGACTCAGTATTACCAGTCTTGGGAGGTTGTTATATTTGTAATTATTTCCGTTGTTGGAAAAACAAAATGGCTTGAATTGTTATAAAATTGGCTTACCTAGTCTTAGAGACTAAGTGCCATCACGACGCATGTAGCAGGATTTTGGGTCATGACAAGTTGAAGATGGAGTTCTATAAATGCAGGGTCGTATTTGTGTTCCTAATGTTGACAGGCTTCGTGAATTAATCCTTGAAGAGGCGCACAGTTCCAGGTATTCTATTCATCCAGGTACCGCCAAAATGTAACAAGATTTGCGGCAACATTACTGGTGGAGGAGAATGAAAAAGGATATAGTTGCATATGTAGCTCGGTGTCTGAATTGTCAACAAGTTAAGTACAAACATCAGAGACCTGGTGGTTTGCTTCAGAAGTTAGAAATTCCTGAGTGGAAATGGGAGCGTATCACTATGGATTTTGTTGTTGGACTCCCACGGACTCAGAGAAAATTTGACGCAGATTGAGTCATTGTAGACAGGTTGACCAAGTCAGCACATTTCATTCCAATTGCAATTACCTATTCTTCAGAGAGGTTAACTGAAATTTACATTCGTGAGATTATCCGCCTTCACGGTGTGCCCGTGTCTATTATTTCAGATCGAGGTACGCAGTTTACCTCACACTTCTGGAGGGTTGTACAACATGAATTAGGCACGCGGGTTGAGTTGAGTACAATATTTCATCCACAGACAGGTGGACAGTTAGAGCATACTATTTAGATATTGGAAGATATGCTTCGCGTTTGTGTTATAGACTTTGGAGGTACTTGGGATCAATTTTTGCCACTTGCTGAGTTTGCTTATAATAATAGCTACCAGTCGAACATTCAAATGGCTCCATATGAGGCATTATACGGAAGACGATGTCATTCGACAGTTGGCTAGTTTGAACCGGGTAAGGCTCGGTTGTTAGGTACCGATTTGGTACAGGATGCCTTGGATAAGGTAAATATTATTCAGGAACGACTTCGCACAGCTCAGTCTAGGCAAAAAATTTATGCCGACCGTAAAGTTTGTGATATTGCATTAATGGTTGGAGAGAGAATATTGCTCCGGATTTCACCTATGAAAGATGTAATGAGGTTTGGAAAGAAGGGCAAGTTGAGCCCTAGGTATATTGGACCCTTTGAAATTCTTGAAAGGGTGGGTGAAGTAGCCTACAGGCTTGTATTACCACCTAGTTTATCAGCGGTTCATTCGGTGTTCCATGTGTCTATGCTCCAGAAATATTATGGTGATCCATTCCATGTGTTAGATTTCAGCTCAGTCCAATTGGATAAAGATTTGACTTATGAGGAGGAGCCGGTAGCTATTTTAGCCCAACATGTCCGACAGTTAAGGTCTAAGAGTTACCCTTCAGTTCCGGTGCAATGGAGAGGTCAGCCGGTAGAAGCATCTACCTGGGAGTCCGAGTCAGACATGCAGAGTAAATATCCACATCTTTTTACCAGCTCAGATACTTTTTCTAATTCCGTTCGAGGACGAACGTTTGTTTTAGAGGTGGAGAATGTGATGACCTAAAAGTTCATCTTTAAATTTAATAAGTAATTCTGTGTTCAAACACCTCAAAAAGCACTAATTATAATTTCTCGACTTGCGTGCGCAGTACGTATAATTTTCCGGAAAGTTTTTATGTGAAAAATGGATTAAAATGTGAAATAGAGCCTTAAAACTCAACTGAGTTGACTTTGGTCAACATTTTGAGCAAACAGACCCGGATCAGTGTTTTGACAGTTCCGGTAGGTCCGTATTGTAATTTGGGACTTGGGCGTATGCCCGGAATTTAATTTGGAGGTTCCTAGCTCAAGTTATGACCATATAACGAAAACTAGAAATTTAAAGGCTAAAGATTTCCAGGTTTGACCACGGAGTTGACTCTTTGATATCGGGGTCGGAATCCGATTCTGGAAATTGGAATAGCTCTGTTATGTCATTTATGACTTGTGTGCCAAATTTGAAGTCATTCAGGATTCATTTAACATGTTTCGGCATGACATTTGCAAATTGAAATGTTTAAAACTCAAAGTTCGAATCGAGGTATGAATTGTAATTTTAGCGTTGTTTGATGTGATTTGAGGTCTCGACTAAGTTCATATGATGTTTTAGAACTTGTTGGTATAATTGATTGAGGTCCCGGGGGGCTCGGGTGGATTCCGGATGGTTAATGGATCAAAATTTGGACTTAAGGAAAAATTTGAAATTTTGGCCTTCTGGTGTAATCGCACCTGCGGTCAATTTTCCGCAAAAGAGGAAATGCTGAACAGAACACATAAAATCGGGATTTTGCCATTTTTACTCATTTTTTGAGTTTTGAGTCTCGAATTTTGGCGATTCCAAAGCGATTTTTCACGACTTTGAATTGGGTAAGTGTTCTATAACCAAAAGTGATTATAATTCATAAATCCATGTCTATATTCATCATTTAGATGAAAGAAATTGGAATTTTTGTAAAACTTTCCAAAAATAAAAATTTATGATTTAAAGATCCATTTGACATCGGAATTGGATAATGTTTGTATGGTTGGACTCGTATCGGAATGAGTATTCGAATTTTGTAAGTTTTTCCGAGATTTGAAATGTGGGCCCCACTGTCAATTTTTAAAGTGAATTTCGGATTTTATCCGGAAAATTAGTAAATTCATATGGAATTAATTCCTATGATTCGTATTGATTATATCGAATTGTTTGTGAATAGATTTGAAGTTTTTGGAGACAAATTTAAAAGGAAAAGTTGTGGTCGAGTAATTTATTGAAATTGCAAAGCGAGGTAAGTGTCGTGGTTAGCCTTGACTTGAGGGAATAGAACCCCTGAATTATTTGACTATGTGAATTTCATGTGCAACGATTTATAGGCAAGGTGACGAGCACCTATACTTTGTCAATTTAATTGCTTGCTTAATTATTTAAACATATTAAATTGTTTTAAGACACGAATTAATTGTTATAATAATTATTTCTCTCTTATTCTTTGTCAAATATTAATTCTTTAATTCTTGCAATAATTGTTACATGTTTATTTTATTTATGTGTTTTAATTGCTACTTGACATTTAGCATATTAAATAATAAACTGCCTATGTTCTCCTTGATTTCCATAATAAATTGTTATTTGTCATTGTTTGTTTCATAATTTAATCAAAATTATTGTATGCTTATTGTCTTATAATTTCATATTAATTGTTGTATTTATTGGGGCAATTTCTTTTATAAGAATTGGTAAATCAATATATTGGAGGAGCGGGTTGCATGCCGCAACAGAATTGATTTAAATGAACATATTGGGGGATCGGGTTGTACGCCGCAACAGACTTATTAAAAGTCCATATTGGGGGATCGGGTTGCACGCCGCAACAGACTTAGTAAAAGTCCATATTGGGGGATCGTGTTGCACGTCGCAACAGACTTATTAAAAGTCCATATTGGAGGATCGAGTTGCACGACGCAACAGACTTGTTTAAAAGTCCATATTGGGGGATCGGGTTTCTCGCCGCAACAGACTTATTAAAAAGTCTATATTGGGGGATCAGATTGCACACCACAACACACTTATTAAAAAGTCTATATTGGGGGATCGGATTGCACGCCGCATTAGACTTATTTAAAAGTCTATATATATACTTGATTAAAATAAATATATTGGAGAGCTGAAAATGAATATATTGTGGGAACAGGTTGCACGCTGCAACGGAAAGTGGTTGAAATAATAATTGGTTATGACTGCCGAATTGGCTTCCATTGTTAAAAATGAGTTACCTAATTTATTTATATTATTGTTGTTATTACTATTATTGCGTACATGTTATTATAAGTGACATGCCTTAGCCTCGTCACTACTTCGTCGAGGTTAGGCTCAGCACTTACCAGTACATGGGGTCGGTTGTACTGATACTACACTTTGCACTTCTTGTACAGATTTCGGAGTTGGTCCCAGTGGCGTACCATAGACTTGCTCGGATTTCAGCTACCCATAGGAGACTTGAGGTATAATTGCACGGGGTCCGCAGTTCTGAAGTCCCCATCTACTTTACTTTAGCTGTGTATTTATTTTCAGACAGCTTTATTTTATTCAGACCTTTATTTGTATTATTCTAGAAGCTCGTGCACTTGTGATACCATTTCCGGGATGGTATTTAGACACCGTTATTTTTATGAATTATTCACTACATTTCGGACTTTTCTTCCGCATTTGGTTCTTTGTTATTAATAAATTTAAAAATTATTTTAAAATGGATAATATTATTCTAACGTTGAAATGTTAGGCGCCATCACGGTCTGAAGGTGGAAATTTCGGGTCGTGACACTTGCCCACTAGTCTGAGGATGGTAAGCGGTTGCAACCTCATATTTGAGCCCATATGGTTATAAGACATTGTCCAAGAGCTTGTTACAGAAATGGGTGCCCCCATCACTAATCATCACTCTCGGAGTGAGTGCCGAACCTTGTAAAGATATGCTTTTTCACAACGTTGACGACAACCTTGGCATCATTGGTAGGAAGAGCAATGGCCTCCACCCACTTCGACACATAGTCAACGGCCACCAAAATGTGCTTACACCCACTGGACAAGGGAAACGGACCCATAAAATCAATTCCCCACACATCAAAAATTTAACCTCCATAATACCGTGCAATGGAATCTCATGCCTTTTTGTGATTGTTGCTTTTCACTGGCACCTATCACACCTTCTCACGAACTCATGGGCGTCTTTAAACACCCTAGGCTAATAAAAACCCGATTGCAACACCTTAGTTGCCATTTTGTCTCCCGCATAATGACCACCATAAGGCGAGGCATGACAGTCATGTAAGATAGCATTTATTTCATATTCGGGCACACATCTTCTCATTAATTGATCGGTACAAGATTTGAACAGAAATGGCTCATCCCACACATATGACCTCACATCCCGCAAGAACTTCTTTTTAGCATATGGTTCAAGATCAGGAGGCATCTCTCCACTTGCCAGATAGTTCACAAAATCTGCATACCATGGCACCTCCCCAGCAGTAATGGCCAATAATTGCTCATCTGGGAATGTTTCCTTGATGACTCTCTCAGCTACATGATTCCGAGTTTCTAACCTGGATAAATGATCAGCTACTTGATTCTCTGATCCTTTTTGGTCTCGGATCTCCAAATCAAATTCCTTCAAGAGTAAAACCCAACGGATTAGCCTTGGTTTAGCATATTTCTTTTCGAACAAATACCTGATGGCTGCATGGTCTGTGTAGACGATGACTTTGGTGCCAACCAAATAGGCCCAAAATTTATCGAACGCCCACACTACAACAAGCAACTCCTTTTCTATCACAGTATAATTTATTTGAGCAGGAGTAACAGTCTTGCTTGCGTAGTAAATGAAGTTAAAACTTTTGCTCCTCCTCTGGCCCAACACGGCCCCAATTGCACCATCACTAGCGTCACACATCAGCTCAAATGGGTCTTTCCGGTCAGGAGTCACTATGATTGGTGCACTTACTAACTTCTTTTTCAGCTCCTCAAATGCTTTCAGACAAGCATCGTCAAACTTGAATGACACATCCTTCTCTAACAACCTGCACAAAAGAGAAGAAATTTTTGAGAAATCCTATATAAATCGACGATAAAAACCTGCATGTTCCTGAAAACTCCTAACTCCTTTCACCAAAATTGGTGGTGGCAACTTTTCAATTGCTTCCACCTTAGATTTGTCAACTTCCAGTCCATCTTTGGACACCTTGTGCCCCAACACTATACCTTCACATACCATAAAATGGCACTTTTTCCAATTCAGTACCAGATTAGTCTCTCACACCTGGAAAGCACTTTAGCAAGATTGGTCAAGCATTCATCAAAATAAGGACCAAACACAGAAAAAATCATCCACAAAAACCTCCTCAAACCGTTCCACCATATCGGTGAAAATAACTATCATACACCTTTGAAAAGTCGCAGGTGCATTATACAACCCGAATGACATTCTCTTAAATGCATAAGTGCCATAAGAGCATGTAAAAGTGGTATTTTCTTGATCTTCCGGGGCAATAGCAATCTGATTATACCCTGAATAGCCATCAAGGAAACAATAGTATTCCTGTCCGGCTAACCTGTCAAGCATATGTTCAATGAAGGGGAGGGGGAAGTGATCTTTTCGTGTAGCATTATTCAACTTCCTATAATCTATGCATATTCGCCAACCAGTTATAGTCCTAGTTGGGATTAATTCATTTTGTTCGTTCACTACAACAGTCATACCCCCCCCCCCCTTTAGGTACACATTGAACAGGGCTTACCCACTTACTATCGGAGATGGGAAATACTATACATATGACAAGCCACTTAATCACTTCTTTTCTTATCACCTCTTTCATTATTGGATTTAGGCGGCGTTGATGTTCCACGCTAGGCTTGTGTCCCTCCTCCATGAGTATTTTGTGCATGCAGAATGCAGGACTAATACCCTTTATGTCAGACATTGTCCAACCAATGGCATGCTTGTGCTCCCTCATTACACCTAAGATCTTTTCTTCCTGAAATTTAGATAAATAAGAAGAAACAATCACAGGTAAAGTCTTAGAACTACCCAAATATACATAATGAAGATGAGATGGTAAGGGTTTAAGTTCCAGTTTTGGAGCCTCCTCAACTGAGGGTCTAGGGGGCAGGCCTATTGTCCTATCCAGAGGCTCAAACTGGGATCTTTCTCTTATGTATTCACAAAATGCATCCAAAATTTGCAACATCTCCTCAACCTCTTCTTCCAGTTCTAAGTGATTGAACAACATCAATGCCTTTTCTAGTGCATCTTCTTTAAATCCACTTGTCTCTACTGCTGGTTCATTTATCTTCATCATAGAAATTATGGCCAGGTCCTCGTAATGAAGAGGCAACGGAATGGCTCGATAAACATTGAAGACCCCTTCTTCATTGTCAACCCTCAGGATCATCTTACCTTCTCGGACTTTGATAATGGCATCTCTAGTGGCCAAAAGAGTTCGTCCCAAGATGATAAGAACTAACTCATCAGCCTCGTAGTCCAGGATGATAAAATTTGCAGGGAAAATAAACTTCCCAATCTGCAGCAAGACGTCCTCAATTACCCCCTCAGGATAAACATAAGATATGTCAGCTAACTGTAGAAGCACCGTGGTGGGTCTCAGAGCTCCTAATCCCAATTGTTTGAACACTGACAACGGCATCAGATTGATACTTGAACCCAAATCACACAAGGCTCTACCCACATCAATTTCACCAATCCTCACGGGGATGGTAAAACTACCTGGATCCTTAAGCTTTTGTGGAAGCTTATGTTAAATCCTGGAAGTGCACTCCTCAGTAAGTGCACCGGTCTCAAATTCAGTTAACCTCCTCTTATTTGCCACTATATCCTTAATATATTTTGGGACCTCACGGAGCATGTCCACCAAAGGGATGTTCAAGTGTATCTGCTTCAGCATATCTAAAAATTTGTGAAACATGTGGTGATCATTCTTATTTCTCAGTCTTTGAGGAAAAGGAGGTGGCACCCTCTCTGATATTTGCTCAGACTCTCTTCTGTTTCTCTCATATACCTCTACAGGTTTTGGCACTCTTTCTTCTTCGAGCCCAGACTGCTTTTATTTTTTCTTAGCCACTTCTAATAACTCTCTCCCATTTCTCAACATCACTGAATTGACTTGAGAATTTTTCTCTATATCACTTGGGAGAGCTCTAACAGGTCTAATATTCTGATTGTTAGCAATTAACCCAAACCGCCTCTCTAGATTTCTGAACGATGTGCGCAATTGTTGATTCTCTTTCTGATTGTCTAGCACGAGCTTTTTCATCATGTCAGTCAAACTCTCTTCTGATTGTTGTGGAGGTTGAGGTGGATGATTATAATTTGCTTGAGACCTGAAGTTCTGATTTCCACCCCAAGAGAAGTTAGGATGATTCCTCCAGTTCAGATTGTATATGTTACCATATTGAGCATTTTGATTCATCGGCCCTCTAGCTTGTTGCCCCACGTAGTAGATAGATTCAGGATTCACGGGGCATATGTCACTTGTGTGACCTTCACTACATAACTCAGAGCAAGTAGACATTTGTTGCACATGCTGGATCTGTTGTGCTTGGTGCATTATCATCTTATTCATGGATGAGAAATCATCAAGCTCGATCACACCTGTTGTCTTTTGTTTAAGTGCTCTTCGTGGTTCCCCATGTACTTGCCAATTATTATAATTAGCAGTGAAATTGTTTAGCGGGATCTGGATCTCACTATAAGGTCTTGCCATGCAACTACACCCACATGCTGAGTCAAGATTCATCTTTGATGCCTCATCCAACCCATCAACGAAAGTGTGACCCAATAATTCATCAGCCTGACAATGATGTGGGCAGTCTCTGAGTACCTTCTTGTATCTTTCCCAAGATTGACGAAGAGTCTCGCCATCTCGTTGTTGAAACCCAAGAATCTGTCTCCTCAGCGACTTTGTCTTCTTAGTGGGAAAAAAATCTTAATTAAGAATTTCCTTGCTAATCACCCCAATTGTGGATTGAGTTTGCGGGCTCCTTTTGCAACCATTCCTTAGCTTCCCCTAGCAGTGAAAAGGGAAACATTATCAGCCTTAAGTGTCTGTAATTTCCAGGAAGATCTGAATGTGCCTCTACGGGTCTTCGTGAGATACAACCACATATTGCCCTGTGGACTGAATCAACTCTACCATGTACTGTTTGAGTTCAAAGTGACTCGTGATCTCAGGCTTCACAATTGCCTGAGTCATATTAGCAAGATTGGGCCTCGCAACTTTTATCACCGGACGCCCTTAATTATCTGCCATCTCTATTGGCTGTGGTTGAACTACGATGTCCAACTCTCTTACAATTCTAGTTCTAGCTTCAACTTCCCTCCTCACTCTATGAAGTGTTCGTTCGTTTGTTCAAGAGAAGAGTCTGCGTTATCACAAATAAAGCAAACTAAAAATTAAAACTTGAACAAATAACGAATAAAAGCTTAACTTAGATAAACAATCAATAACTAAGTCACCGGCAACGGCATCAAAAACTTGTTGGTTCCTCAAGTACATGCAAGTATACATGGCCGTCAAGTAATAAAGTGACTCGAAAGTCGGATGTCGAACCCACATAGACTTAGATCAATTGTCAACTAAGCAAACTAAAATCAATTAATTGTCCAAGATATTTAATAATGATGTTTTTCTATTAATCTACTAATGCGAAAATTAAACAAGTAACAACTAATTTATCAAGAATGCAAATGTGTATGATGAGATTTCAATTCAGAGGAGGTAAGAATTCTAGGGTTGTGGTTAGTTTATCAATACTACTAAGTTCAATAATCACACTCGTTAATCCAGATTATCTATGATTGCTAATTAATCTGATCGTTTATATGAATAGCATGGTCCCACAATACTACTCGTCTGCCCACAATATATTAATCATATATTCCTATGGTATTGAGTCTATCTTGAACAAATATAATACGGTATTCAATTAAGCAAGATTGTTAGGTATATTCCTATACTAACCGCGAAATCATCCCCTGAGCCACGGGTTCAGAAATAAGCTCTCTCTAATTCTACTCTAATCTAAACACGGCTTTCCCCAAGCATAGCATAGATAGTAGGGTGAATTGGTAGCTACTACAATTCACAAGTTAAAACTAGAATTAAAGAAACAACCACAAGATGATAATCCGAATTAACAAAGATGTTATTAATAAACATTAATAATCATGTCAACCACAACCCTAGAACTAGAGTGCTTAGCCACTAATGTTCGTAGTAACAATTTTCCAAGTATTTTGCATAAACAAATTACAAAGTAAAGATAAAGTAATGAAGAACTCGATGATTTTCTCCTCCAAAAGTTGTTACACGTGATGTTCTTGCCTCCGGTGACAAAAACTCCTCTACAAATGGTGTTTAATAACTATTTATATGTGTAGGAAAAAAGCCTAGACGAAATAACCAAGTCCAAAACCAAAGAGGAGATAAAATAGGCTTAAAAACCCGGAATACCCTCGTTACAGGCCTCGCGGCGCGAGGCAAAACGCGAGCTTCATCTCGCTGTAGCCCGTGCGACGCAGCTTTAATCCTCATCTCGCCTGCTCTAACGCGAGCAAAGTAGCTCGCTACGCCTGCTGCTGCTTCGATTCAATTTTGTTGCCTAACATTTCCAATTCACGTTTTTGTTTCTTTTTTCAATTGTTCTTTTTGTCTTCTTTTGATTTGTCTCTTTTGTCTTTCTTTGTAATGTGAAACTTTAATCCTTATATATCCACTAATTAAATAATCATAACTCCATTCTTGTAGTGTAAAAAATACTCAAAAAATCTCTACTTTGCTCCCAATTTCGTTTTCAACATACCTACACATAAAATAAACTCAATTAAGCACAAATATAGTATAGTTTATCATTAAAGCCCCAAAATATAAGGTAAGTAATGCACTAAAAATATGAAATTATAGCCAAACATCACTACCCCACACTTAAACGTTGCTCGTCCTCGAGCAATCAAACTACACTTTATATAGACTCACCTTTTTAAACAATTCTCCTAACTCATCATACCAAGAATCTTTAAAATAGACTAAGCACAAGGGTGTAACATCTTCACCTCAAGATTTGACTCACAAGTACCATGCATTATTTATCACTCACTCACTTAAACATAGAGGTCAATGACATTATTACCTTTCCTTCATGAATCAAGTGCCCTCACACAACAAAAGAGAGTAGTTCCACACACATTAAAATTAAAGAACAATTAGGAACTCAAGATAGGAAGAATTCACTCACTCTCAGAAATAACATTCATATGCCACAAAAAGATGTACCATAGGCTTGCCCGTAGTGTACTACCCTACTAATCGAGCTCATTCAGTCTAGGATCAAGTATGACTTTAATTGGTTGTAATGTAGGCTGTGGGTCGGGTAGGATACATTTGGATATACGAGTGACTACACCTCCCTAAGCATATTAATACATATACTTTAACATTCAAACCCCATACTTATGTCAAACCAAACTCCACCTTCACATCAATGTATATTACTCCATACTTCTTTTAAGCACAATTACATCAAGAGTCACCACTATCAAGGAATATTTTTCACAGCAATACAACTATATGTATATGTTTTTCTTTCTTTTTCAATTCACGTGGCTCTTACTTTTTCAAAACAGTGCACCTTTCTCCTTATTTCATTAGTTCCGCTCAAAAGCCAAACCAACCACCCCACACTTTAACTTTTACAAAGTTCATTACAATTCAAGTGCTCATGAGAGGTTAAAAGGTTCAAATAGATGGTTAATTCAAACAAATGGGTAAGGCTTGTAATGTGGTTGCCAAAGAAATAGGATTACAGGCTCAAAGGGATTAACTACGATACATAACAATTAGGCGGGTAAACTATATATATATATCTGGCTCAACAAAGAAACGCCTATATCACTTCCAAGACTGAACAAAACTATTATTTCGCTTTGTAAACACACGGGACAAGTTCTAGACATCAAATGCAATGCACAAAATAACACACAAACCACACACACACATGGCACATAACTCACTCAGGATCGGATTCATCAAGACACTCTAGTCAAAGAAGTTAAGCAAATTTAAGATCATACAATTTAAGGTACTTATACAAGAGTCAAAAACTGAGCCTAAGCGTCACAACCAAAGTACTCACTATTCTCAAGGCATAACAAAGTCAAGAGAAGTTGTTTCAATTAAATTCATCTCACAATGGCTAATAAAACTAACTACACCTGGTTCAAACAAAACCTTCAGAAAAGAACGGCTCCACAAAGAAAAACCAAGGGGGACTTACTACACTACATACAAAGAAAATCTTTTTGTCCTTTTTCCTTAGACTTAAATCCCTCAAGAAAACTGTCTAGGAGATCCATCGTCGGGAAAAGTCCAATTTTTCTACTTTTTTTTTAATTTTTTTTTTCACAACTACTAAAATACCAAAACACTACACAACTAAGAAAACAAAAATAAGAAGTTAAAATTTTTCTAACATCCTACTACTAATTATCTAGAGAATTCTCCCACCCCACACTTAATAGAGTGCAGTGTCCCCAATGCACAAATAAAGTAAAACAATAACGAGGGTGGACAAGAAACTCCCTGAAAGGCCTAAGGCCAAAGCAATAGCGGCTCACGGGGTACTCAGACTTCCCCCAGGTATGGTCCTTTGTGTGAGCACCTCACACTTAGTTCTCACCATCTAACTCGCTTTTGCACACTTCCAATGGCTTTGCCTCCTATGATTATAATCATGCAAAACAAAAACAAACACTACAGCAATAATAAGATAAAAAATAAAAATAAAAGAAAGCAGTAAAGATGGGTTGCCTGATTTAACGCCGTGGCACGACACAGAATCTCGTCTAATCATTGGCAAGTAACACCTTCGACTTCTGACAATCAAAGTCACCTCCATAATAGTGCTTTACTCTTTGTCCGTTCACTAAGAACGTTCTCTCATCATATAAGATGCGCAGCTCAATTGCACCATGTGGAGTGACTCTCACTACCTCAAACGTGCCCGACCATATCGATTTGAGCTTCCCCAGAAAGAGTCTTAACCTCGCATTGAACAAGAGAACCAATTGGCTTCGAACTTGCGATGGTGGATATGCTTATCATGCTAGCGCTTGGTCTTTTCTTTATATAACTTGGCATTCTCATATGCATGCAAGTGAAACTCATCAAGCTCGTTCAATTGCATCACCCGCTTTATACACTCTAATTCTGCATCAATGTTCAGCTTCTTTATCGCCCAATAGGCCTTGTGCTCAAGTTCCACCGGTAAATGGCATGCCTTCCCATAAACTAGCTTGTAAGGGGAGGTTCCGATTGGAGTTTTGTAGGTAGTCCGGTATGCCCATAGAGCATCATCAAGCTTTGCAGCCCAATCTTTCCTACATGCACTAACCGTCTTCTCTAGGATCTACTTTATCTCTCTATTTGAGACTTCAACTTGCCCACTAGTCTGAGGATGGTAAGCAGTTGAAACCATATGTTTGACCCCATATTGCGCTAAGACATTGTCCAAGAGCTTGTTACAGAAATGGGTGCTCCCATCACTAATCATCACTCTCGGAGTGTCGAACCTTTTAAAGATATGCTTTTTCACAAAGTTGACCACAACCTTGGCATCATTGGTAGGAATAGCAATGGCCTCCACCCACTTCGACACATAGTCAATGGCCACCAAAATGTATTTACACCCACTGGATAAGGGAAACGGACCCATAAAATCAATTCCCCACGCATCAAAAATTTAAACCTCCAAATACTGTGCAATGGCATCTCATGCCTTTTCGTGATTGTTCCTGTTCTCTGGCACCTATCACACCTCCTCACGAACTCATGGGCGTCTTCAAACACCCTAGGCGAATAAAAAACCGATTGCAACACCTTAGCTACCATTTTGTCACCCGCATAATGAGCATCATAAGGCGATGCGTGACAGTCATGTAAGATAGCATTTATTTCAGATTCGGGAACACATCTTCTCATTAACTTATCGGTACAAGATTTGAACAGAAGTGGCTCATCTCACACATATGACCTCACATCTCGCAAGATCAGGCGACATCTCTTCAATTGCCAGATAGTTCAAAAAATTTGCATATCATGGCACCTCCCCAGCGGTAATGGGCAACAATTGCTCATCCGGGAATGTTTCCTTGATGACATCTCCCTCGGGTTCATGATTCCGAGTTTCTAACCTGGATAAGTGATCAACCACTTGATTCTCTATTCCTCTACGGTCTCGAATCTCCAAATCAAATTCCTGCAAGAGTAAAACCCAACGGATTAGCCTTGGTTTAGCATCTTTCTTTTCGAACAAATACCTGATGGTTGCATGGTCTGTGTAGACGATGACTTTGGTGCCAACCAAATAGGCCCAAAATTTATCGAACGCCCACACTACAGCAAGCAACTCCTTTTCTGTCACAGTATAATTTATTTGAACAGGAGTAAGAGTCTTGCTTGCATAGTAATTGGAGTGAAAAATTTTGGTTCTCCTCTGGCCCAACATGGCCCCAATTCCACCATCACTAGCATTACACATCAGCTCAAATGGATCTTTCCAGTCAGGAGCTAATATGATTGGTGCACTCACTAACTTCTTTTTCAGCTCCTCGAATACTTTCAAACAAGCATCGTCAAACTTGAACGGCACATCCTACTCTAACAACCAGCACAAAGGAGAAGAAATTTTTGAGAAATCCTTTATAAAAAGGTGACAAAAACCTACATGTCCCAGTAAACTCCTAACTAATTTCACTGAAATCGGTGGTGGCAACGTTTCAATTGCTTCCACCTTAGCTTTGTCAACTTCCAGTCCATCTTTGGAGACCTTGTACCTCAGCACTATACCTTTACGTACCATAAAATGGCACTTTTTCCAATTCAGTACCAGATTAGTCTCCTCACACCTGGCAAGCACATTAGCAAGATTGGTCAGGAATTCATCAAAAGAAGAACCAAACACAGAAAAGTCATCCATAAAAACCTTCACAAACCATTCCACCATATCGGTGAAAATAACCATCATACACCTTTGAAAAGTCGCAGGTGCATTACACAACCCGAATGGCATTCTCTTAAATGCATAAGTGCCATAAGGGCATGTAAAAGTGCTCTTTTCTTGATCTTCCGGGGCAATAGCAATCTGATTATACCACGAATAGACATCAAGGAACTAATAGTATTTCTCTCCGGCTAACCTGTCAAGCATTTGATCAATGAAGGGGAGGGGGAAGTGATCTTTTCGTGTAGCATTATTCAACTTCCTATAATCTATGCATATTCGCCAACCAGTCACAGTCCTAGTTGGGATTAATTCATTTTGTTCATTCACTACAACAGTCATACCCCCCCCCCCCTTTTAGGTACACATTTAACAAGGCTTACCCACTTACTATCGTAGATGGAAAATACTATACCTGTGTCGAGCCACTTAATCACTTCTTTTCTTACCACCTCTTTCATGATTGGATTTAGGCGGCGTTGATGTTCCACGCTAGGCTTGTGTCCCTCCTCCATGAGTATTTTGTGCATGCAGAATGCATGGCTATTTCCCTTTATGTCAGACATTGTCCAACCAATGGCATGCTTGTGCTCCTTCAGCACCCTTAAGAGCTTTTCTTCCTGCAAATTAGACAAATGAGAAGAAACAATCACAGGTAAAGTGTTAGAACTACCCAAATATGCATAACAAAGATGAGGTGGTAAGGGTTTAAGTTCCAGTTTTGGAGCCTCCCCAACTAAGGGTCTAGGGGGCAGGCCGCTTGGCCTATCCAAAGGCTCAAACACGGATCTTTCTCTTATGTATTCACAAGATGCATCCAAAATTTGCAACATCTCCTCAACCTCTTCTTCCAGTTCCAAGTGATTGAACAACATCAATGCATTTTCTAGTGCATCTTCTTTAAATGCACTTGGCTCTATGGCTGGTTCATTTATCTTCACTAGAGAAATCATGGCCAGGTCCTCGTAATGACGAGGCAACTGAATGGCTCGATATACATTGAAGACCGCTTCTTTATTTTCCACCCTCAAGATCATCTTACCTTCTCGGAATTTGATAATGGCATCTCCAGTGGCCAAAAGAGGTCGTCCCAAGATGATAGGAACTAACTCATTAGCCTTGTAGTCCAGGATGATAAAATCTGCAGGGAAAATAAACTTCCCAATCTGCAGCAAGACGTCCTCAATTACCCCTTCAGGATAAACATAAGATATGTTAGCTAACTGTAGCAGTACCGTGGTGGGTACCAATTGTTTGATCGCAACAAGTAGACATCTGTTGCACATGCTGCATCTATTGTGCTTGGTGCATTGTCATCTTATTCATCTGATTTGCTAATCTCGCTATATCTGGCCTCATGGCTGAGAAATCATCAAGCTCGATCACACCTGTTGCCTTTTGTTTAAGTGATCTTCGTGGTTCCCTATCTCTTTGGCAATTATTATCATTAGCAGTGAAATTGTCTAGCAGGATATGGATCTCACTATACGGTCTTTCCATGTAACTACCCCCACATGCTGAGTCAAGCTTCATCTTTGATGCCTCGTCCAACCCATCAACAAAAGTGTGACCTAACACCTCATCAGTCTGGCAATGATGTGGGCAGTCTCTGCGTAGCTTCTTGTATCTTTCCCAAACTTGACGAAGAGTCTCGCCATCTCGTTGTTGAAACCCAAGAATTTGGCTCCACGGCGACTTTGTCTTCTTAGTGGGAAAAACCTTGATTAAGAATTTCCTTGCTAGATCATCCCAATTGTGGATTGAGTTCACGAGGTCCTTTTGCAACCATTCCTTAGCTTCCCCTAGCAGTGAAAAGGGAAATAGTGTCAACCTGACATAGTCCTTGGAAATGTTCGGATAATTGTAAGTGTCTGTAATTTTCAGGATGTTCTGAATGTGCCTCTGCGGGTCTTCATGAGATAGACCCACATATTGCCCTGTGGACTGAATCAGTTGTACCATGTACTGTTTGAGTTCAAAGTGACCCATGATCTCAGGCTTCACAATTGCCTGAGTCATATTAGAAGATTGGGCCTTGCCGCTTCTATCACCGGACGCCCTTCATTACCTGCCATCTCTATTGGCTGTGGTTGAACTACGATGTCCAACTCTCTTTCAATTCTAGTTCTAGCTTCAATTTCCCTCCTTACTCTATGAAGTGTTTGTTCGATCTCAGGATCAAGAGGAAGGATATTGTTTGCGCTTCTACTCCTCCGCATTCAAGAGAAAAGCATGCTTTATCATAAATAAAGCAAAGTAAAAATTAAAACTTGAACAAATAACGAATAAAAGCTTAACTTAGATAAACAATCAATAACTAAGTTCCCGGCAACAACGCCAAAAACTTGTTGGTTCCACAAGTACACGCAAGTATGCATGGCCGTCAAGTAATAAAGTGACTCGAAAGTCGGATGTCGAACCCACAGAGACCTAGATCAATTGTCAACTAAGCAAAAAAATTAATTAATTGTCCAAGATATTTAAGAATGATGTTTTTCTATTAATCTACTATTGTGGAAATTAAACAAGTAACAACTAATTTATCAAGAATGCAAATGTGTATGATGAGATTTTAATTTAGAGGAGGTGAAAATTCCAGGGTTGTGATTGGTTTATCAATCCTATTAAGTTCAATAATCACACTCGTTAATCCAGATTATCTATGGTTGCTAATTAACCGGATCGTTTATATGAATAGCATGTTCCCACAATACTACTCGCCTGCCCACAATATATCAATCCTATATTTCTATGGTATTGAGTCTTTCATGAATGAATATAATACGGTATTCAATTAAGCAAGACTGTTAGATATATTCCTCTCCTAACCGCGAAATCGTCCCCTGAGCCACGGGTTTAGAAACAAGCTCTCTCTAATTCTACTCTAATCTAAATACGGCTTTCCCCAAGCATAGCATAGATAGTAGGGTGAATTGGTAGCTACTACAATTCACAAGTTAAAACTAGAATTAAAGAAACAACCACAAGATGATAATCCGAATTAACAAAGATGTTATTAATAAATATTAATAATCATGTCAACCACAGCCCTAGAACTAGAGTGCTTAGCCACTAATGTTCGTAGTAACAATTTTCCAAGTATTTTGCATAAACAAATTACAAAGTAAAGATAAAGTAATGAAGAACTCGATGATTTTCTCCTCCAAAAGTTGTTACACGTGATGTTCTTGCCTCCGGTGACAAAAACTCCTCTACAAATAGTGTTTAATAACTATTTATATGTGTAGGAAAAAAGCCTAGACGAAATAACCAAGTCCAAAACCAAAAAGGAGATAAAATAGGCTTAAAAACCCGGAATACCCTCGCTACAGGCCTCGCGGCGCGAGGCAAAATGCGAGCTTCATCTCGCTGTAGCCCGTGCGACGCAGCTTTAATCCTCATCTCGCCTGCTCTAACGCGAGCAAAGTAGCTCGCTACGCCTGCTGGTGCTTCGATTCAATTTTGTTGCCTAACATCTCCAGTTCACGTTTTGTTTCTTTTTTCAATTGTTCTTTTTGTCTTCTTTTGATTTGTCTCTTTTGTCTTCCTTTGTAATGTTAAACTTTAATCCTTATATATCCACTAATTAAATAATCATAACTCCATTCTTGTAGTGTATAAAATACACATAAAATCTCTACTTTGCTCCCAATTTCGTCTTCAACGTACCTACACATAAAATAAACTCAATTAAGCACAAATATAGTATAGTTTAGCATTAAAGTCCCAAAATGTAAGGTAAGTAATGCACTAAAAATATGAAATTATAGCCAAACATCAGAAATCACTCAGGTAAATAGTCATTCGCGAAAGGGGATATCCTATGATTATAATAGATCAATATACAATCTGTAACAAGAAACTGTTTGATTCTTAATGGTAAAATACTTGCACGGTAGTTATATCAAATACGAATTGTCTTTATACGATTTCATTTGTGTGCGTGCGCGCAACGAATTAAAAGGAACCAAACATGATCTTGTTTTTCATTATCAGTTTCATGTAATTTTTTCTAGACCAAGTGAATTTCAAATGGATCAAACATGCATCACTTTTGATGTTCCCCATGACGTGAGTATCAAAATTGCCCACTTAATGTTTGGCGTTATTATCACTTGCCACTAAGATTTTAGTGGAAAAGTTAAGTACAAGGATAATACGAAGATCCTAAAATTCGCCCGGGCGGTATTAGTTTATAGATATTAATAATTTATACATATTTAATAAATTTCTAACATAAATACAGTATTTATGTAACATGTACACTAGCTCCACCCGCAAAAGAAGCCAAATTCTCATATGAATATGTGTAAAAGAAGAAAGGGGAAGAGACCTAAAACATGGTAGAGCTAAGCACCTGCTCATCTCTTTCAGTAGTAGAATTAGTTTAGACAGTTTGTAACACATGATCAAGCTTATTAGTTTAACAGTATCAGAAGAAGATTCTTTGTCTAAATAAAAAGTTGAACACTAAATTCGGACTAATAGCATCTCAAAAGCAGCAAACCAAAGGACTAATTAGAAAACAACTTGAAACTACTGATATTACTTCAAAAGTGCAGTATGTACAGTTATTGTTCAAATCTCAAATGAATTGCTGGAAAGATTATTACAATTTGTTAGAGATATATCCATCAGAAGCATTAAATACACTTTCAAAGACAAGAATTGAACCTAGCTAATACTAAGTTAGCTGAAACTTGTCAGGTAGATTGTTCCAAGATTGTTGGTCCAACATTACTGTCTGATCCATCCTCATTGCAGCCAATCTTTCCGTCATAGGCGCATTATCTAACATGGCGTCCACAAGATCAGTAATGAAGCTAGTTTCTGTTTCAGTAATTGTTTCCCCTGTCAAAACATCCTCCTCGTTACCCGTACCCTCATCGAGTTGTACTAACTCACCCCCCTCTTGTGTGTGCAGCTCAGGTTCAACAGAGGCTGGTCCCTCCAACTGCAGAATAGTATTCCCTTCAGATTCTAAATTTACCTCAGGTACTTCAATAGTGGTTGTTGGTAATATCAATTTGCTGGTTGAATAGAACAAGGTGTTATGTCACATTCTCCTGTTGCAATTTCATTAGAATTTAGCATAGTAGTCGATTCAGGTACCAACGACATGGACATTGAAGATTCATACAACCGATCCCAACTTTCTAGGAATTGAGGCATAGTTGTTGTTATTGTAGTCGATTGATCAGGTACCAATTGCACCTGATTGTTCCCCATACCATAACCCCTGCAACCAGTTAGTAGTTCAAGAAAACTTGTAGCCTTGACTTCAGATTCCATAAATGCAATATTATGCTCCTCATTAACAGCAAAAGAACAACCTTCTTCTTCTTGATCTTGTGTCTGGATCTTCTCCAATAGTGTGTCACAGCCCATATTTTCATCCGATCTAACCATTATTTCAGGCACATTAAATTCTTGCATCGCGTTCTCAAAGTCAGCGATCATAGATTCTTGAAATTGAGAAAAAGTAGTTAGCCCCAACGACGAACCATTCTCTACACCAGTAGCCTCGTGACTTTGCACCTTAGATTCCTCCATTGGTTCTTCAACATAATAGATAGGAGTGATCATCTCAGTATATTCCTGATCCATCAAAGGCTTAACCGAAATTTATCCCAACAGTTTCCACCATTAATGGTTCAACAGATTCTACTATTGCTTTCTCAACAAAATAGTCCTGATCCATCAATGGCTGATCAACATAATTATTTATATCAGAAGTCACCTCAGTATCCACCTTCTCTTGTTCAGAACATGACTCCATAGTAGTTGTCACATTACTAGTCTGACTAAAATTACAAGTAGTACTTCTTTTGGGCAACTTTTTTATGGCACAAATAACATAATCTTTACGCTCAGAATTACTGAACTTATTAAGAATAGGATCAGACAACACATATTCCTTCATTAGCCACTTACCATCATTATAATCATCAGAATTAATACACTTATTATTATTCTTCTCAGTATAACACATACTCTTCATTCGTCCAATAATCGAATCTCTTTTCCTCTGATCACAACTCTTTATATATAGTAACAGCTCTTCCCTTATCTTGTTGTTTCCAAGTTCCACCTCTTTTTCCTACAATCCTACTAAACCTTCCCTTGTTCTTCTTCCTTGGTGTAATAAAGTAACGGTAAATACTTGTGTCCCAATTATCTTCTACTCCTCCAGTAGAATGGCCATGGCTGTAAGTTACCCAAGGTTCTTGTTTGTAAACATCATACATTGCAATAAAACCATTGTCATGCAATTCTTGCTTAGCAACAAACCTCAAAAGAAATTTCACTAACTCTGAATCCGTCGGTCGAAATCGATACCCTTCTCCAAGATTATCTAACTCCATCATATTCATTGTTTCTTGAATACGAAGATGAAAAAAACGCAGCGGCCGAGACTAGAGAGTTTTGAGTGATAAAATAGGGCTATATATATGACTTAGGAGTTTAGATACTTTGTATTTATAGAACAAAAAGTTGATTATGATCAACGGCAATGAGTTCGATTTTAGGGAAGTACGTGAAGCCCAAGTATATTCAACAAATTTTACCTGAAATCCCTGCCTTTGTAGGAAACCAAACGTGTAACAATTTAGGAAACTTTCTTCTAACGGTCGAAATTGTTCGTTGTAAAATAATTATAAAAAAAAAGGAATTGTTAATATATGGAAACATGGGAGTTAAATAATAAAAACAATGTACACTATTTATTCATTTAGCATGTAGTAATCTTTCAAAGAAACAAAAGAGTTAAAAGAATTTCCAAATTAATATATTTTTGTCAATCTTACCGCGAAATATATGTTATTTTTGTGTATTCTTGAGTTTTTTTATTTTTATAGAATTTAATGTTTATATTTTATTTTAAAATTATGGAAAATCTTTGTTCTTTAAATGAGAAGCATCAAAACAAAAAATAAAAGCTAAACATGAGGGATAGAAATCCCAAGTTAACGTTCCGCCTAGTCCATGGAAGGACAAATCATTGAATTAATTCTTCAAACACAAACAATCCCCAATAATTTGTCTGAATGTGGAAACTTAGGAGTTAAATAATAGAAACGATGTACTCTATTTATTCATTTATCATGAGTAATTATTTTTCTTTAAAAAAAAAACCATTGTTAAACCTTCCAAAAATATGTTATTTTTACGTATGACATTATCTTGGGCTTTTAAAAAAAATAGAATTTGATGTTTTTATTTATTTTAAAAGGCGTATACTAAAATAATATTGGCAGAATACATAGACAGACATTTTAACTATCCCAAAAATTCTACTTGAACACCTCAACTAAGCCATTTACCAACGGAACACTTTAACTCTATCTTTACTGTACCATTTTAACACGTCCGACTGACATGGCAAATAACGTGAGCATCACTGCTGTTGAGCGCGAGAACATTAAAAATATGCTGACAAAAACTATTTCAATGGTAAAATACAAACGGTAAAAATATGCCCCTTCCCTATTATATAAACCCTTGTCCCTTTTTACTTTGTCTCTTAAATCCAGCCATATTTCTTCACCTTTTTCTTGATTTTCTGGTTTAAAAATTCTATTCTTCTCTCCAAATTGAAAGTAGTCTCGCCTGAGTGTTCGGATTTTGGCTTAATCTCTCAATTTTGTGGATAATGTATCTCATACCAAGAATCGATTCATGTCGGTGTGATCATGAATGTCAATTAAAAATTTCATGGTCTCCATCTAATCCTGGAAGGAGGTTCTATGGATGCAAAATTGAAAAGGTAAGTGTTAATTAACTACAATTAATTATTTTTACTATGTTGTCCCCGATTTTAGTTTGAATCAATTTCTTTTTTTTTTGAAGGACAAAGGTGGATGTAAGTATTTTAGGTGGGTTAATGACGAGTTTCCTAGCCAAGCGAATAGGGTTATTTAGGGTTTATTGAACAGGGTCAAAGATTTTGAAGAAGAAAGGACACGAGCAAGAATACAGAGGAAGAAATTGGCTTCTGTTATAGTAATAATGCTAAATATCTGGGTTTGCTATTGTGCCTTCGATCGTTGAAGTTTCTGTGGTTCTGCATGTGGTTGGAGTAGAAGCGTTTTGATGCCATTATGTCATATATGCCTTAGCTCTTGTATTTTGCGTTTGTAATGGTGGTTGATATATTTTGGATGTTTCTTAATTTGTAGTTTGTGTGAATGTAATTGTGGTCTGTGGCCTTATTTCAATGAATTGAAGAAATTTTCTGCCATTTTTTTATGTACTGGTTCAAATATGGAATTCGAAGTGCTAACATGTTGAAGTTGTAATTGAACTCAACTGATAAGTACTCAACAAAACATCCATTGCAGCCTACCATCTTCCATATTTATTAAGCACATACAATCCACCTTATGAGCCATATCTTATGTTCATTTGAAGAAAAAGCACAGTAGTTGCATTCACAACTGTTGCAAAGGTTGTTGAGGCTGCCAACTCATGTTATAAAAGTAACAAATAGCACGAATGTTGAGGCTACCAATAGAATTTAAATTGCATTCACAACTAAAGTGTTATACAACACCAGTCATATTTCCAAAAGTTGAATAGAAATGCAACAAATCTTGAATATAACTTCTTAAAATAATGTCAACTAGTGACCCAAAAAAGACAGAATAATTAATCCAAGTCTGGATACTTAGCAAAATACATGAACTCAAAATAGCATTATCCTAACACAACTACATTCTTGAGGATGCTCTTTTGCATTATGGTGCTGGAGGGGCTGGACTTGCAAGTGAAGAGGTAGTTGATGAAGATCCAATTTGGTTTTTCCTGTTTGCACTTAGTTGTTGTAGCTGGGAAGTAGTAATAGCATTTCTGCCTTTAAACTTAAGCCCAGAAGGTTTAAAATCAAGATCAATATTGACTGCACTAGTATCCTTCACAACCTTAGTCCCATTTGATTGATCTTTTAACCCCAACAATAAGTTTTCTAGGAGCAGTTGCTGGAGGTGCATTTGGAATGCACCCATGCCAAATCTAGTATTGTTTCCCCTCCCTCTGTCACTGCTTGTATAAGTTGCACTAGATTCTTGAGTTGCTTGACTTCCTTAGTTTTCTTGAATTGCTTGAGTTGACTGTCTACTTGTAGACTCTCCAATTCCACCCTAAAAACAATTTCCAATTATAACATTTATTTAAGTTAGCATTTGAAGTGAAAAGAAAGGTGAAAAACATTACAACTTAACCTTCATTGGAAGGAAGACTTGTTATGGCCTCCTTGATAACATTTTGAACATGTCATCTTCACTCCTTTCTTGGAGAGCTTCCCATACTTCTTTTTTTAAGGCTCATTCTTGGCCTTTCTTCTTTTTTTGGGGGGTCTGCCTGACACTGGCTTTGGTGCTGGATGCTCAATTACCATGTTATTAGTGTCAGGCCACATCTTCATGTTAGGGATTTGTTCAAGAAAGTATTGATATGCCTTGAGAAATGTCTCCTTTCTATGCCAGTTATCCACATAATTATATGGTTCTTATTATTATCTTGGTGATAGATTGCACATATTGCATGTGCACAAGATATCCCTCTTAACTGCCAGGATCTACAAGTGCATGTTCTTCTCCTCAAGTTCACTATATATATGTATTAATACTCATCAACCTCAAACCCATCAGTTCCAAACCACAAAACTTTGCATTTCCTAGAAAACTCCTTATTTTCTTCTATAATCACCCTTGCCATAGGAGAAATGTCTGTAATCCAAATCTCTGCAAACTTTATCATATCAACATGTCTCCTAACTATTTTATATCTAATGTCCTATAATATGCTAATAATAGACTGGTGCCTAGGTGCCAATATCCAAGAATTAAAGGCCTCACACATATTATTTTCTACAATATCACATTTTAAGTGTTCAAGAAAAAAAGCTCTGCATCAATACTCTTTTTTATACTTCAATAGGCTTTCACATATACAAGTTTTCCCAACCAGTTCTTCTTTCAACTTCACCTCAAAACTAGCCTTAGAATACCTCCAAAATTGCTTTCTCATCTCCTCACCTCTCCATGTTTTTGACCAGTTAGACCATATGTGCCTAGCACACATTCGATGCTCAAAATTTGGTAGTAATTCAGGAATGATTTGTACCAATCCCTACAAAACATAAATGAATCAAACAGAACCCTACAAAATAGAGATGAATAAAACAAAATAATAACACATGAAGTAGAAATTTAAGCCAGAAAGTTTTGGTAAAATATCTTTTGGGTATCAAACATAACTGTTAATCCACTCCAAATCAAATATTAAGTTGTATATAAACCAACTCCAAGATGCTTTTGACTCATTGTCTATCACATCCCATGCAATGGGATATTAAGAAACTAGATAAAGGATCTCTAGTTGTCGCAATAGATCAGTATTTTCTTTAATGATCAAGTTTGCCTTCGCAAAGGAGAAATTGTTGGTTCCCCAAGTACACGCAAGTATACGTGGCCGTCAAGTAATAAAGTCACTCAAAAGTCGGATGTAGAACCCACAGAGTATAACGACCCGACCGGTTGTTTTGAGTATCACAACCCCGTTCCCCCATTTACTACTCAATTTATGCCTTACAGTTGATTTATGACTTATCAAGTTAGTTGGTTCGGCTATGGAAGGATTTCGGAGTGAAATGAGACTCTTAGTCGCATAATTGAAAACTTAAGTTAAAATAGTGTCGACTGATGTATAAGCGACCCCGTAATGGAGTTTTGATAATTCCAACAACTCCGTATGGTGATTTTGGACTTAGAAGCGTGTTCGGAAAATTAAATGGAGGTCCGTAGTGGAATTAGGCTTGAAATGCCGAAAGTTGAATTTTTGGAAAGTTTGACCGGGGGGTTGACTTTTTGATATCGAGGTCGGAATCAGATTATGGAAATTGGAATAGCTTTATTATGTCATTTATGACTTGTGTGAAAAATTTGAAGTCTATCGGACTTGATTCGATAGGTTACGGCATCGAATGTAGAAGTTGGAAATTTCATAATAGACTAAAGATCAAGTGAGTTCGCACAAGTCCCAAATTCAAATGCGTATACCTCTCATGATACAAAGTGTTATATGGCGTATTACCTATCAAATGAAAGATCGTTGAGTCTAGTTTCTAATGCTTTAAACCGTTCATCATTTGTACATTCCTACAAGAAGTTATGACCAAATTACCAAAGGCTGGAAAAATGCGATTCTGCGACCAATTCTGCGATCGCAGAACCATTATGCAATCGCAGAAGTAGTTATGCGACCGCAAAATGGTCGCAAACCTGTCCAGTGAAGCCCATTTCTGGGCATCGATTTTGCGGTGCATTTTGCGACCCGCATACCCATTCTGCGGTCCATTATGCGACCGCAGACCTGCTTTCGGAGGGTTAATTTTTCAATTTTCATAACCTGACCCCATTTTTATAAATAGGCTTGGGGACTCATTTTGGAGCAAAACTCTGATATTTTTAGAGATAAGGGAGAGTGTTCTAGAGAGAGGAAGAAGCTCAAGAGCTTTGTTCATCAAGATCTTGTTCAAACTTTGAAATCCAACAAGGAAATATCACAAGATCTTCACCCAAGAGGTAAGGTTCTAACCCCTAGTCTTCAATTTCGAGTTTGCGTAAAGATGGGTGATTAAGAGTATGATTCTTTGGTGTAATAGTATTATTTATACATATCAATAAGGTTTATGGAAAGATTGTTGAGTTCAAATGGGTAAAGATTGGGTTGAAAATGGTAGAAAACTTCAAAGACTTTAATTGAGGATTTGAAGGCCGAGTTGTGGTCGGATTTGAGTAATTTTGGTATGGTTGGACTCGCGGTTGAATGGGGGTTCGGATTTTGTGAGTTTTATTGGATTCCGATATGTGGGCCCCACGGGTGATTGTTTGGGCGTAATTTTAGATTTTTGGAAAATATTAGTATTTTGATATAAAATTAATTTCTATAATTTTTGTGAGCTGAATCATATTAATTGTGACTAGATTCGAGCCGTTTGGAAGTTGATACGCGCATAATGGAATTTCTAGAGCATTGCTTAGCTTGCTCGACATTGGATTTGGCTTGTTCGAGATAAGTAACTCTTCTAATCTTTGAGTTAAGGGTATGAACCCTGAATATAAGTATTTTGTGAATTGTTGGGAGGTGACGCACATGCTAGGTGACGGGCGTGTGGGCGTGCACTATAGAAATTGTGACATTTTGTAGTTAAATAATATTTTTGTGGAATTTTGTAGTTAAATAATCTTGGCATTTTCCATGCGGTTTTATGAGTTAAAGAAATTGAGCTGAAAAGCATATTAAAAATCATGTTGAGGCTATGTGCCAGTATTATTTGACCCACAGAGGTCATATTGTTGTGAATTATTGGTTATGTTGAAAATTCATACTCAGTCATATTCATTTCATTGCATATCGTATCTCAGTCTCTGTTGTTATTTATTGATACATCATATCATCATTTTTGGGCTATTCTCATGACATTGTGAGCCCATGAGAGAGAGACTGGAGAGGTTGATGACTGAGGGAGGCCGAGGGCCTGATTGTGAGGATATTTTTGGGATCGGACTGCACGCCGCAGCAGGCCATGTTGGCTTTATATATATTATTACTATCATATGGATCAGGGCTGCCCACCTGCAGCAGGATTTATTGGCTTATATTATGGCACGTGAGTTGTCCGTGTAGCACGTGAGTTGTCCGTGCTTATAGCGGTTGGGCTGTAGGAGCCCCTCATGAGTCTGTACATAACCCAAGTGAGCGCAGTCGACTATAAACAGGGATTGGGCTGCACGCTGCAGCATGTATTGTATAGCGCTGAGTGATTGAGTGTGTTGAGCACAGTGAGAGAGAATGCGAGACAATGAGATTGAGTACTCTGAGAGAGTGTGAGTACATGAGTGCAATCTCTGAGATACATTGCATTGACATGCACACATGACATATATGCATAGAGATGTGTTTCCTCATGCTGTACGGTATCACATTATTCATGATTTCTCACACACGTTGACAGATGGGCATAGTGATGCATTTGTTTTACACTGGTTATCTGGGAAAGAAAATGAGATATTTTATTTATTATTGAAAGGATTTTGGAAAAATTAATGTTCTCAAATTATTCATATTTTTGGCAATTTCGGCAAACAATTTGTGTTTTCACTGATGTATTTGAAAGGAAGAACTATTATTTTTGAAATCATGATTTGGCCAAGCATTTTATCTCTGTGTTTCTTCTGGTATTATTTGCTTTATGTTGTTATGGAGTGTTGTGGACTAGTGGTTTTGGACCCGACCTTGGTAGAAGCTTGTCACTGCTTTCAACCTAAGGCTAGGTTTGTTGCTTACTCAGTACATAGGGTCGGTTGTAATGATACTACACTTCTACACATTGCGTGCAGATATTGGCTGTCGTTGTGGCTGTGTTCGATGGTTTCCGGATTTGAAGATGTACTTGCGTTCCTGTTATAGCTGCCGTTTGTTCAGGGTAGCCTTAGATTTATAAAATCTCTTTTTATGTATTATTCAAACAGACTATGTATTTATTTCATTTCTGCTTTGTATACTTTATTCTTAGAAGCTCATGATTTGTACTACCAGTTCTTGGGAAAATGTATTGTTTTTAGATATTTTCTTTTAAATAATTGTCATTGTAATTTAATAGTTGATAATTTGCTTACCTAACGAGTTGGGTTAGGTGTCATCACGACTAGTTGAATTTTGGGTCGTGACAAGGTGGTATCAGAGCTCTAGGTTCATAGGTTCTACAAGTCATGAGCAAGTGTCTAGTAGAGTCTTGTGGATCGGTATGATGATGTCCATACTTATCTTCGAGAGGCTACAGGGCATTTAGGATATATACTTCCTATCTTTCTTTCCTTATCGTGCGAGATTGATTCAGCTTGAGACATAATTCTTTGAATTCCTTCCACATATTCTTATGCGCACATGAGTGCTCGCTATCAGCTGTGCATCGCTGGCTTGTGATTCTATGAATGAGGTTCGAGATATATATTATGTGTTTTGGTGATGGACCAGTCTAGAGGACTTGAGGCCAGGTTTAGACTTAAGCTCGGTAGCTTCAGTTGTAAGTAGTGCTTTTAGATTCATATGTTCGGTAATGTTCCTTATATAGGAGTGGATAGTTTCTTTTCTGCCAGCAAGGCGTATGTGCGGAGATTTGAAATTGAATCTAGCTGAGAAACTTGACTTGAGTGACAAGAGAATGATTGCGAGCTTAGAGGATGATCGAGGTATTTTATGGTTGGTGTTGCATGAGCTTGAGAATAATTTTCATTGAACTGACTGCAGCATTATGGTAGTAAGAGAGTATGGTTATTGGGAGTTATCGAATGTTTTGATTTATGGCTTTGAGCCAAGTGGGGGATTCTGCTATCGCAATTTAATTCATGGCTATGTGTCAAAAGTTTGTTTTGGTATGAGGTTTACTTGGGAATCAGTGATGACTTGCATAGATGGAGTTCGAGAATGACTCTAGTAAGGAAATTCTTGGATACGGGTTATATTGCACTTATGTGTATATGAAAATCGTGGGATGAGTGAGTTGCTATTTGTGAATGATGTAGTGCGCACGGAGTATGAATTTGATATGTGGTATTAAAGTAGAGTTACTTCTTTGAGTGTTGTTGTGCTAATGAGGCGCGTGTCTTTCAGCAAGTTTGGGCGGTGTAATTTTCAGATTTGAGCAAAATAGGTGACTCTCGAGAAGGTGCTAATGGATTCAAAAACGTATAAGTGGCAATATTCTTGGGTTTTGGTGACCTACATGGTTTGGTCGAGTTAGAGGAATTTAGTTCTAATAGCTTGGTTATGTGCAGATGGATTTCAAAGTGTTCATGATGGTTTCTACCATGATTTGAATCGGATACTTTTCTACCGGCGTGGAGAACGTGTTGTGTATTGTGATTTCCTCCTGGAAAGAAGCAAAAGAACGGTTTCAAACTAATAGAGTATGTAAATTGTTGGTGACTAAATGTTGATAATATGATTCTTGTGTTTTTCACATGATGGCATAATAGATGTGGTGTGTTGTGAGGGATTAGGATTTACATGTAAAGAGTCACAGTTCAGTCTTGAAGAGAAGGTAACGAATATTGGACAGCGTGGTCAGTTTCAGATATATCGATGGGTGTTATAACTGCTTGGTAATTCATGAGAAGGGTTCGCATTTCAGAAGGCACGTTGTGTTTTGACTTACGGATGTTCATCGGTATTGCAGTACTCACCTGGTTGATAGACTGATGATATTCAAATTATTGCTATGTGGAACGGAAGAATTATGAAAGTATTCCCCATGGGTTTATTGTGAATGGAAGATGTGTTAGTCATTTTATTGCTGGAGTTGGGATCCGTTACGGTGATTCATGTGTTCGATGAATTTGGAGACTGGGAGTTCTCAGAAGTATATTGTTTCGGGGTTGCGACCTATTTGTGGTGACTATTTTATATAAAGCCCAGAGACTGGGAGGCACTAGTTGCGTTAATTATTTGTGATAGCTACACGCTATGAGTGCACATATATGTGAGGTTGAGCCTATGTGTGGGTATCGGGGCAAGTATTCCTACTTGAAAGAATGCTTAGGCTATAATATGCCTAGAGTTGACTGTTAATCGTAAAGTTATAAAGTTTCTAATGTTCGTACCTTTTTTGAAAACTATCTGGGCTACATTTGAGGTTACAAAGAGGCTAATTCCCCCGAATAAACGGGGTAGTTACTATTTCTACGTTTAATCGCCGATTTGAAGTGTGATAACAGACTTTGCACATTCTTACACTTTGGCGTGTTATTTTTACCAGTCCAGGAGCATGAGAATCTAATTTATTATCATATATTATAACGACCCGACCGGTCGTTTTGAGTATTACAATCCCGTTTCCCCATTTACTGCTCAAATTAGGCTTTACAGTTGTTGTGTGACTTGCCGGGGCAATTGGTTCGGGTCCGGTGAGTGTTTGGAATGAATTGGAACACTTAGTTCCAAGGTTTAAAGTTTAAGTTAAAATAGTGACCAGATGTCGACTTATGTGTAAACGACCTCGAAATTTAATTCTAATGATTCCAATAGCTCTGTATGGTGATTTTTTACTTAGGAGCGTGTCCGAAAAATATGTTGGAGGTCCGTAGTGGAATTAAGTTTGAAATTCCGAAAGTTGAATATTTGGAAAGTTTGACCGGAGGGTTGACTTTTTGATATCGAGGTCGGATCCGATTCTGGAAATTGGAATAGCTTCGTTATGTCACTTATGACTTGTGTGCAAAATTTGAAATCATTCCGGATTGATTTGATGTATTTCGGCACAAGATATAGAATTTGAAAGTTCAAAGTTCATTAGGCTTGAATTGAGGCGTGATTTGTAGTTTTAGCGTTGTTTGATGTGATTCGAGGCTTCGACTAAGTTCGTATGATGTTTTAGGACTTGTTGGTATAATTGGTTGAGGTCCCGAGGGGACTTCGGTGAGTTTCGGGGTGGTTTCGGACCATTTCTAGGCCATTTTTAGTTACTGGTTTCTACCTACAGAGGTGTGCATCGCGATCGTGAACATTGGGTCGCGTTCGTGAAGAGAAAACAGCAGTTTGGAACCTTGTGAATCGCGATCGCGGAAGCTCTTTCGCGATCGCGTACAACAAAATCTCTGCTGCACTGACACGATTTTTGAAACTTATATATCGCAATCTATAAGGAATTTGGAGATGATCCAAAAATGAAAGTTGTAGCCCTTGATGTCTAGTTTTCAGAAATATAAACCATGTGTCAATTGGAGTTGTTTATAAAAGGTTACAGCGGATAAGTTATAAGCTGTCTGGGAAGAATTTAGAAATCTCTGTTGCACAGGGCTGACTTTGTAAGCTTATATCTAACAATATATAAGGAATTGGTAGGTTAGCAACAAATGAAATTTATAGTTCTTGGTGTCTAGTTTTCAGAAAGTTAAACCAATTGCAATTTGGAGTTATGTACAAATAGTTATGACCATTATACTAGAGGCTATCCGGAAGAGTTGGGGAGTTTGTTCTTCGCGATCGCGAAGAGCAATTTTAGGGCTGAAAATTTTTGTGCTTCGCGATCGCTAAGAGTAAATGCCTGGACAGAAGATATATTTCGAGGTTTCGGCCATTTTAACAAATTTGGTGCTATGGAGCTCGGATTGAAGCGATTTTTAGGCGATTTTCACCATATGGATTGGGATAAGTGATTCTACCTCGGTTTTGGTTAAATTACACGAATCTATTATTGTTTTTATCAACAAATTAGTATTTTGGGTTGAAAATAGTAGAAAAATTCATAGACTTTAACTGAGTAATTTGAAGGCCGAGTTGTGGTTGAATGGGGGTTCGGATTTTTTGAGTTTTATCGGATTCCGAGATGTGGGCCCTACGGGTGATTTTTGGGGCGTAATTTCGGATTTTTGGAAAATATTAAAATTTTGATATGGAATTAATTCCTATAAGTTTTTTGAGATGAATCAAATTAATTGTGACTAGATTCGAGCCGTTTGGAAGGTGATACGCGCAGAATGGAATTTCTGGAGCATTTCTTTGCTTGATCGACATTAGATTTGGCTTGTTCGAGGTAAGTAACTCTTCTAATCCTGGAGTTGAGGATATGAACCCTAAATATATGTATTATGTGAATTGTTGGGAGTGACGCACATGCTAGGTGACGGGCGTGTGGGCGTGCACTATAGAAATTGTGACATAATTGTTTCTGTGGAATTTTGTAGTTAGATGATTTTGACATTTTCCATGCGATTTTATGAGTTAAAGAAATTGAGATGAAAAGCATATTAAAAATCATGTTGAGGCTATGTACCAGTATTATTGAGACCCACAGAGGTCATATTGTTGTGAAATATTTATTTTAAATTAAAAATTCATACTCAATCATATTCATTTCTTTGCATATCATATCTCAGTCTCTGTTGTTATTTATTGATACATCATATCATCATTTTAGGCTATTCTCATGACATTGTGAGCCCATGAGAGAGAGACTGGAGAGATTGATGACTGAGGGAGGCCGAGGGCCTGATTGTGAGGATATTTTTGGGATCGGGCTGCACGCCGCAGCAAGCCATGTTGGCTTTATATATATTATTACTATGGATCGGGGCTGCCCGCCTGCAGCAGGCCTTATTGGCTTCTTATTTCACGTGAGTTGGCCGTGCGGATCCTTATATTATTATTGCACGTGAATTGGCCATGCAACACGTGAGTTGGCCGTGCGGATCCAGATATTTATATTATGGCATGTGAGTTGTCCGTTCTTATAGCGCTTGGGCTGTAGGAGCCCCTCATGAGTCTGTACACCCCCCAGTGAGCGCAGTCGACTATAAATAGGGATCGGGCTGCACGCCTCAGCAGGTATTGTATAGAGCTGAGTGATTGAGTGTGCTGAGCATAGTGAGAGAGAATGCGAGACAGTAAGATTGAGTACTCTGAGAGTGTGAGTACATGAGTACAATCTCTGAGATACATTGCATTGACATGCACACATGACATATATGCATAGAGATGTGTTTTCCTCATCTGTACGTTATCACATTATTCATGATTTCTCACACATGTTGACAGATGGACATAGTGATGCATTTGTTTTACACTGGTTATCTGGAAAGAAAATGAGATATTTTATTTATTATTGAACGGATTTTGGAAAAATTATTGTTTTCAAACTTATTCATATTTTTGGAAACTTCGGTAAACGATTTGGGTTTTCATTTATGTACTTGAAAGGCAGAACTATTTTCAGAAGTCATGATTTAGCTGAGCATTTATTCTTTGAGCTACTTCTGGTATTACTTGTTTAATATTGTTATGAACTATTGTTGGTTATGGAAGTTGGACTCTGACCTTGGTACAAGCTCGTTACTACTTTAAACCTAAGGCTAGGTTTGTTACTTACTCAGCACATGGGGTCGGTTGTACTAATATTATACTTCTGCACATTGCGTGCAGATATTGGCTGTCGTTGTTTCTGTGTTCGATGGTTGTCGGATTTGAAGATGTACCTGAGTTCCATTGTAGCTGCCTCTTGTTCGGGGTAGCCTTAGATTTATAAAATCTCTGTTTATGTATTATTCAAACAAACTATGTATTTATTTCATTTTTGCTTTGTATACTCTATTCTTAGAAGCTCATGATTTGTACTACCAGTACTTGGGGAATGTATAAGGTTAAGATAATTATTTGCTTAAATTGCTTTAATAATTCTTATTGGAATTGGTTAATTGAAAGTTGGCTTACCTAGCGGGTTGGGTTAGGTGCCATTACGACTAGTTGGATTTTGGGTCGTGACAAGGTGGTATCAGAGCTCTAGGTTCATAGGTTCTACAAATCATGAGCAAGTGTCTAGTAGAGTCTTGCGGATCGGTATGATGACATCCATACTTATCTTCGAGAGGCTATAAGGAATTTAGAATATATACTTCCCATCTTTCTTTCCTTATCATGCGAAATTGATTCAGCTCGAAATATAACTCTTTGAATTCCTTCCACGTATTCGTATGCGCACATGAGCGCTCAGTATCAGCTGTGCATCGCCGACTTGTAATTCTATGACCGAGGTTCGAGATGTGTACTATGTATTTTGGTGATGGGCCAGTCTGGAGGACTTGAGGCCTTGGTTAGACCGTAGCTTGATCTCGGTAGCTTCAGTTGTAACTTGTACAATTGGACTCATATGTCCGGTGATGACCCTGCAGTGGAATTTGTGGCTCGATGAGCGGTGGAATGGCTTTGTGATGAGTATGATGTTACTGCAGAATGTGTTAAGACGATTTGAATGTGACGAGAAGTGTTTCCTTGAAATGTAAAGGAAGGCCATTGGGTACTTGATTTTCGTTTTGATGTGATGTACAGTCTCGAGTGTTAATGTTTTAAAGGATCTTTCACGATTGTTAAATTTTGGGACCAATTTAAATTCTCATGTCTGGTTAGTGAGTTTAGACTCAGATATACTAAGTGATTGCATAGTAATTGTGACTGCAAAAGGGTATATCAAGATACCAATTTGAGGTTAAGCAGGTGGATCATTCCCTGCGGAGTAACCTACGTAGGTGTATTCCCTATGATGTGAGTGGAGAATTTCTTTTATACCAGTGGGGCATATGTGTGGAGATTTGAATTTGAATCTAGCTGAAAAAGTTGACTTGAGTATCAAGAGAATGATTGCGATCTTAGCGGATGATTTGGCATATTTTTATGGTTAGCGTTGCATGAGTTTGAGAAGAAGCTTCGTTGAACTGACTGTGGCATTATGACAGTAATAAAGTATTGTTATTGTGAGTTATGGAATGTTTTAATCTATGGCTTTGAGCCAAGTGGGGGAGCCTGGTATTGATAATTCAATTTCATGATTTTATGTAAAGGTTTAGTTCTGGGCTGAGACATACTGGTGGATTAGTTATGACTTGCAAAAGTTGAGATCAATGATGACTCGAATAAGGAAATTCCTGGATACGGGTTATATTGCACTTATTAGTATATGAAAATCGTGGGATGAGTGAATTGTTATTTGTGAATGATGTAGATTGCACGGAGTAAGAATTTGATAGGTGGTATTAAAGTAGAGTTACTTCTTTGGGAGTTGTTGTGCTAATGGGGCACGTGTCTTTTGGCCCATTTGGGCGGTGTAATGTGGATTTGAACAAAGGGGGTGATTCTCGAGAAAGTTCTAATAGATTCGAGATTTATATGTAACAATTGAGAATTTTTGGCGGATTTGTTTGCGGCTAAAATTTGAGATTTAAGTTGGATGGTGTCGAGACTTGTGGAATTTTTATATATCATTACGGATTTTATATTTTTGTATCAGGAAGGTGAATGAAACGGCCTTAGACTCAATTAAGGTATTCTTAGAGTGTGTGTTTCGTTTGTGGTATTTATATGGGTAATTATGCTGTTGTGAGACTCTACAGATGTTTTGGTGGTAATATTCTTGGGTTTGGTGACCTACGTGATTTGGTCGAGTTAGAGGAATTTAGTTCTAATAGCTTGGTTATGTGCAGATGGATTTCAAAGTATTCTTGATTGTTTCTACCATGGTTTGAACCGGATATTTTCTACCAGTGTGAGAAACGTGTTGTGTATTGTGATTTTATCTTGGAAGGAAGCAAGATAAAGGTTTCTAACTAACCGTATATATAATTTTTTGGTGACCAGAGTTGATAATGAGATTCTTGTGCTTTTCACATAATGGCAAGATAGATGTTATGTGTTGTGCGGAAGTTAGATTTACATGTACAAGGTGGCAGTTCAGTCTTGAAGGAAGGTAACGAAGTTTGGGCAGAATGGTCATGAATTCTTAGACAACACGGGCAATTCCAAATGACTAGATGAATATGATTACTACTTGGTGTTGTATGAGAAGGGTGCGTATTTCAGTAGGTGCATTGTATTTTGACTTACGGATGTTTAATTAGTATTGCGGTAATCACATGGTTGATAAACTGATGATATTCAAATTTTTCCAAGTGGCACGGAAGAACTTTTAAAGTATTTCTCATGGGATGATCGTGTATGAGAAAAGTGTTAGGCATTCGGGCGGTGGAGATGGAATCAAATATGGTGATTCGCGTGTTCTATGGATTTGGAGATTGGGAGTTCTCAGGAGCAGATTGTTTCATGGTTGTGGACTATGAAGTTGTGGCCGGAGCTAGCTAGATGATAGAATGTGATGTGATTCAGTCATTATGGATTTTCGGAGGGATTGTTATCTATTTGTGGGTAACCCGAGTTGGTTTGGGGTCCATTGGTAGGCCTAATTAAGATGTGTATTCTACACCAAGCCGGAATGGTTGGCTCCATACTGCTATTGTTGAGGGATGTGTCATTCGGTTGATGTTGAACTTATTTGTGTTATGAAATGATCTGTGAGTTACTCCTTTATGCTACGGGGAGTTGTGATTCATTAGTTATGTGCACAGATGGTGTGGCATTGTTGTCATTTGCCTCTCTATGGTTATTGATTTTGAGCGGGGTGGCTCGAGGTATATATTATGGACCAGCATTTGGATGGGGTCACGCATTGCAGCAGAGTTATGTTAAGGTATGAACCTTGGGTTAGAATCAGGTGATGGTTCTACGGTCTATGATGAATTTTCAGCGTTTTGTTGTGGCGGTACTTGTTAATCTGGCGGGGCAGTTCTCTCATTTGAGTCATTTTCCATGACTGGGTACATTTGAATTGTTGCGTATTGGTGCACGGATGGCACGAGATGTGGCTCTGAGTTATATTGGTGCGGCATGTCTATGGAATAGTTATTTTTAGTAATATAAGGTGATTGGACCTAGAGTGGGTAGTATCAGGTTTGATTTCGGTATATTCGGGAGTATAATATTGAGAGTCAGCTCAGAAAGTGATTATGGTTCTGGTTGGGGTGAGAGAGCCCCGTGACTTGTTGACCTGGTAAGTAGTCATGAAATATCACATGTTTCGTTTATTATCAACAATGTACGAAGGTTTTGGGATGAGGTTTGGTTCGATATGGGTTTAATACTAGTATTTGGTTGGTTTTGGAGTAGTCACTGTGGTCAGGAATGGTGCTATAAGCATGCGAGTTGTGTAATATATTAGGTGATTATGTCCGTGATTATGGTTATGGTTATGGCTTGATACAGATTGTTCAAACTCATACAGGGTGTAAATGTAAGATTCATGTCTTGAAAGAAATTCTAAAGGTTGGAAATTAAATTCCAAAGTTTATGGGCTAAAGTTAAATCAATGATTTGAGTTGTATTGTGTTGTCAAGCTCTTATGGAATAGGGTGATGTGGGTTCACCCCCGAGTACGTGTGTGGTAAGTGGAACAATGATTTGATGGCTTGGAAACAACTCTTGGCACGTTCGAGGACGAACGTATGTTTAAGTGGGGGAGAATGTAACGACCCGACCGATCGTTTTGAGTATTACAACCCTGTTTCCCCATTTACTGCTCAAATTGGGCTTTACAGTTGTTGTGTGACTTGCCGGGGCAATTGGTTCGGGTCCGGTGAGTGTTTGGAATGAATTGGAACACTTAGTTCCAAGGTTTAAAGCTTAAGTTAAAATAGTGAACAGATGTCGACTTATGTGTAAATGACCTCGGGATTTAATTCTGATGATTCCAATAGCTATGTATGGTGATTTTTTACTTAGGAGCGTGTCCAATTTTTTTTTTGAGGTCCGTAGTGGAATTAAGTTTGAAATGCCGAAAGTTGAATTTTTGGAAAGTTTGACCGGGGGATTGACTTTTTGATATCGAGGTCGGAATCCGATTCTGGAAATTGGAATAGCTTCATTATGTCATTTATGATCTGTGTGCAAAATTTGAAGTCATTCCGGAATGATTTGATGTATTTCGGCACAAGATATAGAATTTGAAAGTTCAAAGTTTATTAGGCTTGAATTGAGGTGCGATTCGTAGTTTTAGCATTGTTTGATGTGATTCGAGGCTTCGACTAAGTTCGTATGATGTTTTAGGACTTGTTGGTATAATTGGTTTAGGTCCCGAGGGGGCTCGGGTGAGTTTCGGGGTGGTTTCGGACCATTTCTAGGCCATTTTTAATTGCTGGTTTCTGCCTACAGAGGTGTGCATCGCAATCACGAACATTGGGTCGCGTTCGCGAAGAGCGAACAGCAGTTTGGAACCTTGTGAATCACGATCGCGGAAGCTCTTTCGCGATCGTGTAGAACAAAATCTCTGCTGCACTCACCAGATTTTGGAAGCTTATATCTCGCAATCTATAAAGAATTTGGAGATGATCTAAAAATGAAAGTTGTAGCCCTTGATGTCTAGTTTTCGGAAATATAAACCATTTGTCATTTGGAGTGGAGAATAAAAGGTTATGTTGGATAAACTATAAGCTATCTGGGAAGAATTTGGAAATCTCTGTTGGACAGGGCTGACTTTGGAACCTTATATCTAACAATATATAAGGAATTGGGAGATAAGCAACAAATAAAAGTTATAGCATGTGGTGTCTAGTTTGGAGAAAGTTAAACCAATTGCAATGTGGAGTTTTGTACAAAACGTTATGACCATTATACTAGAGACTGTCCAGAAGAGTTGGGGAGTTTGTTCTTCGCGATAACGAAGCATTTTCCGCGATCGCAAAGATCAATTTTGGGGCTGAAAATTTTTGTGCTTCGCGATTGCGAAGAGTAAATGCCTGGACAGAAGATGTATTTCGAGGTTTCGGCCATTTTAACAAATTTGGAGCTATGGATCTCGGATTGAAGCGATTTTCACCATATGGATTGGGGTAAGTGATTCTAACTCGGTTTTGGTTAAATTACATGAATCTATTATTGTTTTTATCAACAAATTAGTGTTTTGGGTTGAAAATAGTAGAAAAATTCATAGACTTTAATTGAAGATTTGAAGGCTCAGTTATGGTCAGATTTGAGTAATTTTGGTATGGTTGGACTCGTGGTTGAATGGGGGTTTGGATTTTATGAGTTTTATCGGATTCCGAGATGTGGGACCCACGAATGATTTTTGGGGCATAATTTCGGATATTTGGAAAATATTAATATTTTGATATGGAATTAATTCCTATAATATTTGTGAGCTGAATCAAATTAATTGTGACTAGATTCTAGTCGTTTGGAAGTTGATACGCGCAAAATAGAATTTCTGGAGCATTTCTTTGCTTGATCGACATTGGATTTGGCTTGTTTGAGGTAAGTAACTCTTCTAATCTTGGAGCTGAGGGTATGAACCCTGAATATATGTATTATGTGAATTGTTGGGAGGTGACACACATGCTAGGTGATGAGAGTGCACTATAGAAATTGTGACATAATTGTTTATGTGGAATTTTGTAGTTAGATGATCTTGACATTTTCCATGCGATTTTATGAGTTAAAGAAATTGAGCTAAAAAGCATATTAAAAATCATGTTAAGGCTATGTGCCAATTTTATTGGGACCCACAGAGGTCATATTGTTGTGAAATATTTATTTTAAATTGAAAATTCATACTCAGCCATATTCATTTCTTTGCATATCATATCTCAGTCTCTGTTGATATTTATTGATACATCATATCATCATTTTAGCCTATTCTCATGACATTGTGAGCCCATGAGAGAGAGACTGGAGAGATTGATGACTGAGGGAGGCCGAGGGCCTGATTGTGAGGATATTTTTGGGATCGGGCTACACGCCGCAGCAGGCCATGTTGGCTTTATATATATTATTACCATGGATCGGGGCTGCCCGCCTGCAGCAGGCCTTATTGGCTTCTTATTGCACGTGAGTTGGCCGTGCAGCACGTGAGTGGGCCGTGCAGATCTTTATATTATTATTGCACGTGAGTTGACCGTGCAACAGGTGAGTTGGCCGTGCGGATCCTTATATTATTATTGCACGTGAGTTGGCCGTGCGGATCCAGTTATTTATATTATGGCACGTGAGTTGTCCGTGCAGCACGTGAGTTGTCCGTACTTATAGCACTTGGGCTGTAGGAGCCCCTCATGAGTCTGTACACCCCCAGTGAGCGCAGTCGACTACAAACAGGGATCGGGCTGCACGCCGCAGCAAGTATTGTATAAAGCTGAGTGATTGAGTGTGCTGAGCATAGTGAGAGAGAATGCGAGATAGTGAGATTGAGTACTCTGAGAGTGTGAGTACATGAGTACAATCTCTGAGATACATTGCATTGACATGCACACATGACAGATATGCATAGAGATGTGTTTTCCTCATGTTGTACGATATCACATTATTCATGATTTCTCACACATGTTGACAGATGGGCATAGTGATGCATTTGTTTTACACTGGTTTTCTGGAAAGCAAATGAGATATTTTATTTATTACTGAAAGGATTTTGGAAAAATTATTGTTTTCAACTTATTCATATTTTTGGTAACTTCGGTAAACGATTTGGGTTTTTATTTATGTACTTGAAAGGCAGAACTATTTTTAGAAGTCCTGATTTAGCTGAGCATTTATTCTTTGAGTTACTTCTGGTATTACTTGTTTAATATTGTTATGAACTATTGTTGGTTATGGAAGTTGGACTCTGACCTTGGTACAAGCTCGTCACTACTTTCATCCTAAGGCTAGGTTTGTTACTTACTCAGCACATGGGGTCGGTTGTACTGATACTACACTTCTGCACATTGCGTGCAGATTTTGGCTGTCGTTGTTGGTTTGTTCAATGGTTTCCGGATTTGAAATGTACCTGTGTTCCGTTGTAGCTGCCTCTTGTTCAGAGTAGCCTTAGATTTATGAAAGATCTGTTTATGTATTATTCAAACAGACTATGTATTTATTTTATTTCCGCTTTGTATACTATATTCTTAGAAGCTCATGATTTGTACTTCCAGTTCTTGGGGAATGTATAAGGTTAAGATAATTATTTACTTAAATTGCTTTAATAATTCTTATTGGAATTGAAGAATTGAAAGTTGGCTTACCTAGCGGGTTGGGATAGGTGCCATCACGACTAGTTGGATTTTGGGTCGTGACATATATACAAGTGTACTTGTTTAATTGCTCATGTATGATATGCTGGGACTGGAGGCCTGTGACCATGCCGGGCGATTCATATTATTGGCACATGAGTTGTCCTTACCGTGTGTGGGAATTCTATTTCTATAATAATTTATCTGATCTATTAATTTCCTTCTTCTATAATTATGCACATGCACCTACGGTTATCCTCTTCACGAAATTAGAGGAGTTGGTTGTAACATTGCGGTTGTAGTGGTGCTTGTTGAACTTGCAATACAGTTCTCTTCCTTAAGACATCTCCCATATTTGGGTACACAGATTGAGCAGTCGTGGCTTGAGTTATATTGGTGTGGCTTGTCTGTGGGATAGTGGTGTTTAATAATATAAGGTCATTGGACCTAAAATGGGTACTATGAGGCTTGATTATGGTATATTCGGGAGGATAATATTGAAAGTCGACTTAGGAGATGATTATGGTTCTTGTTAGGGCGAGAGATCTCCATGGCTAGTTTATGTGATGAGTAGTTATGAGTTTTTGATTGTTTCTTTCATCATTGGCAGTGTACAAAGGTTTCAGAATGAGGTTTCATTGAATGCGGGGTTTTATACTAGTACTTGGTTGGTTTTGAGTAGTTACTGTGATCAGAAATGGTGCTACAAGTATGCGCGTTGTGTAGTATCTTATGTGATTATATCTGAGATTATAGTTATGGCTGGATACAACTTGTTCAGGCATATACAGTGTGTAGATATGAGATTCGAGTCTTGAAAAGAATTCTGGATGTTAGAAATTTGGCTCCATGGTTTTTGGGCTAAGGTTGAATTAATGATTTTCAGTTATGTTGTGTGGTCATGCCTATATAGAATAGGGTGATGTGAGATCACCCCCGGGTATGTGCGTGGTAAGGTGGAATAGAGATTTGAAGGTTAAGAACAACTCTTGGCACGTTCAAGGACAAACGTATATTTAAGTGGGGGAGAATGTAATGACCCGACCGGTCATTTTGAGTATCACAACCCCGTTCCCCCATTTACTGCTCAATTTATGCCTTACAGTGGATTTATGACTTATCGAGTTAGTTGGTTCGGGTCCGGAAGGATTTCGAAGTGAAATGAGACTCTTAGTCTCATAATTGAAAACTTAAGTTAAAATAGTGACCGAGTGTCGACTTATATATAAACGACCCCGTAATGGAGTTTTGATGATTCCAATAGCCGTATTATGATTTTGGACTTAGGAGCGTGTCCGAAAAATTATTTGGAGGTCCGTAGTGGAATTAGTTTTGAAGTGCCGAAAGTTGAATTTTTGGAAAGTTTGACCGGGGGGTTGACTTTTTAATATCGAGGTCGGAATCTGATTATGGAAATTGGAATAGCTTCATTATGTCATTTATGACTTGTGTGAAAAAATTGAGGTCAATCGGACTTGATTCGATAGGTTTCGACATCGAATGTAGAAATTGGAAATTTCATAATAGACTAAAGTTCAAGTGAGTTCGCACAAGACCCAACTTCAAATGAGCATACCTCTCATGATACGAAGTGTTATATGGTGTATTACATATCAAATGCAATATCTTTGAGTCTAGTTTCTAACGCTTCAAACCGTTCGTCATTTGGACATTCCTACAAGAAGTTATGATCAAATTACCAAAGGCTGCAAAATGCGATTCTGCCACCAATTTTGCGATCGCAGAACCATTATGCGATCGCAGAAGTAGTTATGCGACTGCAAAATAGTCGCAAACCTGTCAAGTGAAGACCATTTCTGGGCATCGATTTCGCGGTGCATTTTGCGACCCGCATACCCATTCTGCGGTCCATTATGCGACCGCAGACCTGCTTTCAGAGGGTTAATTTTTTTATTTTCATAACCCGATCCCATTTTGATAAATAGGCTTGGGGACTCATTTTGGAGCAAAACTCTGATATTTTTAGAGAAGGGAGAGTGTTCTAGAGAGAGGAAGAAGCTCAAGTGCTTTGTTCATCAAGATCTTGTTCAAGTTTTGAAATCCAACAAGGAAATATCACAAGATCTTCACCCAAAAGGTAAGGTTCTAACCCCTAGTCTTCAATTTCGAGTTTGGGTAAAGATGGATGATTAAGAGTATGATTCTTGGGTGTAATAGTATTATTTATACATATCAATAAGGTTTATGGAAAGATTGTTGATTTCAAATGGGTAAAGATTGGGTTGAAAATGGTAGAAAACTTCAAAGACTTTAATTGAGGATTTGAAGGCCGAGTTGTGGTCGGATTTGAGTAATTTTGGTATGATTGGACTCGTGGTTGAATGGGGGTTCGGATTTTGTGAGTTTTATTGGATCCCGAGATGTGGGCCCCACGGGTGATTTTTGGGGCATAATTTCGGATTTTTGGAAAATATTAGTATTTTGATATGGAATTAATTCCTATAATTTTTGTGAGCTGAATCAAATTAATTGTGACTAGATTCGAGCCGTTTGGAAGTTGATACGCGCATAATGGAATTTCTGGAGCTTTGCTTAGCTTGCTCGACATTGGATTTGGCTTGTTCGAGATAAGTAACTCTTCTAATCTTTGAGTTGAGGGTATGAACCCTGAATATATGTATTTTGTGAATTGTTGGGAGGTGACGCACATGGTAGGTGACGGGCGTGTGGGCGTGCACTATAGAAATTGTGACATAATTGTTTCTGTAGAATTTTGTAGTTAAATAATCTTGGAATTTTCCATGCAGTTTTATGAGTTAAAAAAATTGAGCTGAAAAGCATATTAACAATCATGTTAAGGCTATGTGCCAGTATTATTGGGACCCACAGAGGTCATATTGCTGGGAATTATTGGTTATGTTGAAAATTTATACTCAGTCATATTCATTTCATTGCATATCATATCTTAGTCTCTATTGTTATTTATTGATATATCATATCATCATTTTTGGGCTATTCTCATGACATTGTGAGCCAATGAGAGAGAGACTGGAGAGATTGATGACTGAGGGAGGCCGAGGGCCTGATTGTGAGGATATTATTGGGATTGGGCTGTACGCCGCATTAGGCCATGTTGGCTTTATATATATTATTACTATTATATGGATCGGGGCTGCCTACCTGCAGCAGGCCTTATTGGCTTATATTATGGCACGTGAGTTGTCCGTGTAGCACGTGAGTTGTCCGTGCTTATAGCGCTTGGGCTGTAGGAGCCCCTCATGAGTCTGTACACATTCCCAGTGAGCGCAGTCGACTATAAACAGGGATCGGGCTGCACGCCGCAGCAGGTATTGTATAGCGCTGAGTGATTGAGTATGCTGAGCACAATGAGAGAGCATACGAGACAATGAGATTGAGTACTATAAGAGAGTGTGAGTACATGAGTGCAATCTCTGAGATACATTGCATTGACATGAACACATGACATATATGCATAGAGATGTGTTTTCCTCATGCTGTACGGTATCACATTATTCATGATTTATCACATACGTTGACAGATGGGCATAGTGATGCATTTGTTTTACACTGGTTATCTGGGAAAGAAAATGAGATATTTTATTTATTATTGAAAGGATTTTGGAAAAATTAATGTTCTCAAATTATTCATATTTTTGACAATTTCGGCAAACAATTTGAGTTTTCACTTATGTATTTGAAAGGAAGAACTATTATTTTTGAAATCATGATTTGGCTGAGCATTTTATCTCTGTGTTTCTTCTGGTATTATTTGCTTTATGTTGTTATGGAGTGTTGTGGACTAGTGGTTTTTGACCCGACTTTAGTAGAAGCTTGTCACTGCTTTCAACCTAAGGCTAGGTTTGTTACTTACTCAGTACATAGGGTCGGTTGTAATGATACTGCACTTCTGCACATTGCATGCAGATATTGGCTGCCGTTGTGGCTGTGTTCGATGGTTTCTGGATTTGAAGATGTACTTGCGTTCCTGTTATAGCTGTCGCTTGTTCAGGGTAGCCTTAGATTTATAAAATCTCTATTTATGTATTATTCAAACAGACTATGTATTTATTTCATTTCCGCTTTGTATACTCTATTCTTAGAAGCTCATGATTTGTACTACCAGTTCTTGGGGAAATGTATTGGTTTTAGATATTTTCTTTTAAATAATTGTCATTGTAATTGAATAGTTGGTAATTGGCTTACCTAACGGGTTGGGTTAGGTGTCATCACGACTAGTTGGATTTTGGGCCGTGACACAGAGACTTAGATCAATTGTTAACTAAGCAAACTAAAATTAATTAATTGTCCAAGATATTTAAGAATGATGTTTTTCTATTAATCTACTATTGCGGAAATTAAACAAGTAACAACTAATTTATCAAGAATGCAAATGTGTATGATGAGATTTTAATTCAGAGGAGGTAAAAATTCCAGGGTTGTGGTTGGTTTATCAATTCTATTAAGTTCAATAATCACACTCGTTAATCCAGATTATCTATGGTTGCTAATTAACCAGATCGTTTATATGAATAGCATGTTTCCACAATACTACTCGCCTTCCCACAATATATCAATCCTATATTCCTATTGTATTGAGTCTATCATGAACGAATATAATACGGTATTCAATTAAGCAAGACTGTTAGGTATACTCCTATCCTAACCGCGAAATTGTCCCCCGAGCCACGGGTTCATAAACAAGCTCTCTCTAATTCTACTCTAATCTAAACACTGCTTTCCCGAAGCATAACATAGATAGTAGGGTGAATTGGTTGCTACAACAATTCACAAGTTAAAACTAGAATCAAAGAAACAACCACAAGATGATAATCCGAATTAACAAAGATGTAATTAATAAACGTCAATAATCATATCAACCCCAACCCTAGAACTAGAGTGCTTAGCCATTCATGTTAGTAGTAATAATTTTTCAAGTATTTTGCATAAACAAATTAAAAGAAAAGATAAATGAATGAAGAACTCGATGATTTTCTCCTCCAAAAGTTGTTCCACGTGATGTTCTTGCCTCCGGTCGCAAAAACTCCTCTAAAAATGGTGTTTAATGACTATTTATATGTGTAGGGAAAAAGTCTAAACGAAATAACCAAGTCCAAAATAAAAAAGGAGACAAAATAGGCTTTAAAACCCGGAACACCCTCGCTACAGGCCTCGCGGCGCGAGGCAAAACACGAGCTTCATCCCGCTGTAGCCCGTGCGACGCAAGCTCTATCGCGCGCTTTAATCCTCGCCGCGCCTGCTCTAACGCGAGCAAAGTAGTTTGCTACGCTTGCTGCTGCTTCAATTCAATTTTGTTGCCTAACATTTCCAATTCACGTTTTTGTTTCTTTTTTCAATTGTTCTTTTTGTCTTCTTTTGATTTGTCTCTTTTGTCTTCCTTTGTAATGTTAAACTTTAATCCTTATATATCCACTAATTAAATAATCATAACTCCATTCTTGTAGTGTATAAAATACACATAAAATCTCTACTTTGCTCCCAATTTCGTCTTTAACGTACCTACACATAAAATAAACTCAATTAAGCACAAATATTGTATAGTTTAGCATTAAAGCCCCAAAATGTAAGGTAAGTAATGCACTAAAAATATGGAATTATAGCCAAACATCACTACCCCACACTTAAACGTTGCTCGTCCTCGAGCAATCAAACTACACTTTATATAGACAAGACCTTTTAAAATAATTCTCCTAACTCATCACACCAAGAATCTTTAAAATAGACTAAGCATAAGGGTGCAACATCCTCACCTCAAGATTTGACTCACAAGTACCATGCATTATTCACCACTCACTAACTTACTCTAACATACAGGTCAATGACATTATTACCTTTCATTCATGAATCAAGTACTCTCACAAAACAAAAGAGAGTAGTTTCACACACATTAAAATTTAAGAACAATTAGGAACTCAAGATAGGAAGAATTCACTCACTCTCAGAAATAACATTCATATGCCACAAAAGATGCACCATAGGCTTGCCCGTAGTGTACTACTCTACTAATCGAGATCATTCAGTCTAGGATCAAGTATGACTTTAATTTGTTGTAATGTAGGCTGCGGGTCGGGTAGGATACATTTGGATATAAGTGTCACGACCCAAAAATTCTTGAAAGGTCGTGATGGTGTCGGACACTACTGTCAGGCAAGCCAACACCAATAACTAGTAAATTCTCATTTTAATATTTTTGAAATCGTAAATTTACTTCAATTTGTCTAGTAAAAGATGAATTCACAGAATAAAATACCAATGTTTTACAAATTTAAATATTGAACATCCCATAATCATCCCAGAACCCGGTGTCACAAGTGCATGAGCCTTTTCTAGAAATTTAAAATAAAATACAATAACTGTTCGGAATGCAACTTGGACAGGAAAGAAAATACAATACTCTTAAGGAGACTCTGCTGGCTGCGGTGCATCGTACAGAATGCAGCTCACCTAAGTCCCCGCCATAATCGCACCTCTACGCCCACGAGGCCGCTAAACATATGTGTACCTGCACAAAAATGTGCAGCAAGTATAGTATGAGTACGTAAATCAATGCGTACCTAGTAAGTATCCCGCCTAACCCTGAAGAGTAGTGACGAGGGGTCGACTTCGACACTTACTAGTGGTCTAATAATATCAGGTGCAGTAAAGAAGTGAATGAATATGAGGAAGAATAAATATATGAAACAACAAGTATAAAATACGTAGTACAATTTTTCCTCTTTACAATTTACTCAAGCTCTCAACTAACAAGTTCCCTCCGTAACCGGAGCATGTATATAGATATTGTGGATTTCATTAAAGAGCTTGTCATAATCCAAATCAGGGAAAAACCCTCAGATACAATGGCTTCTTGCCAAACGTTACGCACGATTCCATGAGGATAATATATATATATATATATATATATATATATATATATATATATATATATATATATAGGAAATGTCGAGGCGTACGGCCCGATCCAACATAAAAGTAAACTATGCACTGCCGAGGGTCGAACGACGCAAACCATAGATGCATCTATCAACCTGCCGAGGCGGATGGCCCGCTCCCATGAGAGTGTGGTACATAAATCCTGCCGAGGCGAACGGCCCGATCCCATAAGAGTGGTAAAAGGAAATACCCCGCTCGCGAATCATACGTGCGACGTGGTCAAATATAAATTTAAGGAATCTCCCCGCTCGCAGAGCATACTTGCAACGCGGTCAAATATAAATTTAACATTAAAATCATATCTCGTTCTTGATTCTTTTCAAAATAAGGGAAATTCAACTTGAAGCTTTTTAAGGAAATTATCCCGCTCGCGAATCATACATGCGACGCGGTTACACATAGATTTCTTAAGCTATTATAATATTCCTCAATTCTTTTCGAAATTACGAAGTTCAAATGAAACCTTTAAAATCTTAAATTCTTCAATTTCAACTCATTTCAAAACATTTAATAAGCAGACTCAATCTCGCTCCCGCACAAGGCAAACAATAAACATAAATCAATAATAATATCAACAAGGCATGATGTGAGCCTAAACTACCCTGACGTAGGCATAGCTAGTAGCTACGTACGGACTCTCGTCACCTCGTGCGTACGTAGCTCCCACAAATAGAAGCACATAATAATTTAGTTCACCTATGGGGTTAATTCCCCCTTACAAAGTTAGAAAGGAGACTTACCTCGCTCCAAAGTTCCATAACCGGCTCCCAAGCCATCCAATCAACTCAAATCGATTCCCAACGCTCCACAACTAGCCAATAATTATGCAAACCCATTAATATATACTCAAATACTCAATATAATCCAATTTATAACAATTTCTAACCTCGATCGAAAAGTCGATAAAAATCACCCTCGGGATCACGTGCCCAGAATCCAAAAATTTTCGAAGATAAAGTTTACCCATAACCTCACGAACTCAAATATATAGTTTATTCTCAATTCCATGCCCAATTTCGTGGTCAAAATCCAAAAATAACAAATTCTAGGTTTTTCTTCAAAATCCCAAATTTCTACAAATTTTCATGTCTAAATCCGCGTATAGACCATGTATTTTTCTCACAATGAGAAGAAATCACTTACCCTATAGTATATGATAAAGATGACACTCCAAAATTGCTCCAAAATCGCCTCCTATGGAAGAAATGAAGTGAAAAGGAGCCAAATCCCCGATTTTAAAAGAACACTGCCCAGGCCCTTCCACTTCGCGATCGCGGAAATCACCTTGCGATCGCGAAGGCCAACAACCAGCTGCCCAAAAGCTTCTTCTTCACGAACGCGAACTTTCCCACGCGTTCGCGATATACAACAATCCAGAACAATGCAATCGCAGACCAAACTTCACGAACGCGAAGACGTGATTTCCTAGCTTAGAACTCCCTCTTACGCGATCGCGAGTCCACTTCCGCGATCGCATAGAACATCTGACCCCTTTAGTCCAATTTTCTCTTCGCGATCGCGTCCTCCATTCCTTGATCGCGATGCATACCCGATACAACAGAAACCAGCAATCATACAACTAAGGAAAATGGTCCGAGACCATCCCGAAACACACCTGAGGCCCCCAGGACCCCCTCTAATCACACCAACCTATTCCACAACATAACACTGACCTGCTCGAGGCCTCAAATCACATTAAACACTGTCGAATTCATGAATTGCACCCCATTCTAAGCTTAATGAATTCTAAAATTTCAAACTTCTACATTTGATGTCAAAACCTATCAAATCACGTCCGATTGACCTCGAATTTTGCACACAAGTCACACTTGACATTACAGACCTACTCCAACTTCCGGAATCGGATTCTGATCTTGATATCAAAAAGTCCACTTCCTGTCAAACTTCTCAAAAACATTCAAATTTCTAGCTTTAGCCAAATGACTCCAAAATGACCTACGGACCTCCGAATCTACATCCGGATGCGCTCCCAATTCCAGAATCACCATACAGAGATATTCCCAAACGGACATCGATAACATTGAAATACACCTTAACCCAAATTTATGAAATTCTTCCAAAATACCAATTTCCACAATAGGCGCTGAAACGCTCCCGGGTCATCCAAAACCCGATACGGACATACGCCTACGTCCAAAATCGTCATACGAACTTGTTCGAACCTTCAAATCCCTATTCCAAGATCGTTTACTCAAAAATCCAACCTTAGTCAATTCTTCCAACTTAAAGCTTCCAAAATGAAAATTTTCTTGTCAAATCAACTCTGAACTTCCGAAATTTCAATTCCGACCACGCGTACCAGTCATAATACCTGAAATGAAGTTGCTCATGGCCTCAAACTACTGAACGACGTACTAGAGCTCAAAATAACCGGTCGGATCGTTACAATAAGAGTGACTACAGCTCCCTAAGTACTTTAATACATATACTTTAACATTCTAACCCCATACTTATGTCAAACCAAACTCCACCTTCAGATCAATGTATATTACTCCATACTTCTTTTATGCACAATTACATCAAAAGTCACCACTATCAAGGAATATTTTTCACAGCAATACAACTATATATATATTTATTTATTTATTTTTCAATTCAAGTGGCTCTTACTTTTTCAAAACAGTGCACCTTTCTCCTTATTTCATTAGTTCCACTCAAAAGCCAAACCAACCACCCCACACTTTAACTTTTACAAAGTTCATTACAATTCAAGTGCTCATGAGAGGTTAAAAGGTTCAATTAGATAGTTAATTCAAACAAATGGGTAAGGCTTGTAATGTGATTGCCAAAGAAATAGGATTACAGGCTCAAATGGGTTAACTACGATACATAACAATTAGGCGGGTAAACTATATATATCTGGCTCAAAAAAGAAACGCCTATATCACTTCCAAGACTGAACAAAACTACTATTTCACTTTGCAAACACACAGGACAAGTTCTAGACATCAAATGCAATGCACAGAATAATACACAAACCTCACACACACATGGCACATAACTCACTCAGGATCGGACTCATCAAGACACTTTAGTCAAAGTAGTTAAGCAAATTTAAGATCATACAATTTAAGGTACTTATACAAGAGTCAAAAACTTAGCCTAAGCGTCACAACCAAAGTGCTCACTATTCTCAAGGCATAACAAAGTCAAGAGATATTGCTTCAATACAATTCATCTCATAATGGCTCCTACTCCTAAAAAAAAATAAAACTAACTACACCCGGTTCAAACAAAACCCTTGGAAAAGAACTGTGGCACAAAGAAAAACTAAGGGGGAATTACTACACTACATACAAAGAAAATATTTTTTTCCTCTTTCTTTAGACTTAAATCCCTCAAGAAAACTATCTAGGAGATCCATCGTCGGGAAAAGTCAAATTTTTCTACTTTTTTTTTCTAGTTTTTTCATAGCTACTATAATACTAAAACACTACACAACTACGAAAACAAAAATAAGAAGTTAATATTTTTCTAACAACCTACTACTAATTATCTAGAGAATTCTCTCACCCCGCACTTAAAAAAGTGCAGTATCCCTAATGCACATATAAAGCAAAACAATAACGAGGGTGGATAAGAAACTCCCTGAAAGGCCAAAGGCCGAAGCAATAGCGGCTCATGGGGTACTCAGACTTCCCCCAGGCATGGTCCTTTGTGTGGGCACCCCACACTTAGTTCTCACCATCTAACTCGCTTTTGCACACTACCAATGTCTTTTCCTCCTATGCTTATAATCCTGCAAAACAAAAACAAACACTACAACAATAATAAGATAAAACATAAAAATAAAATAAAGAAGTAAAGATAGGTTGCCTCCCAACAAGCGCCTGATTTAACATCGCGGCATGACACATAATCTCGTCTAATCATTGGCAAGTAACACATTCAACTTCTGAAGATCAAAGTCACCTCCATAATAGTGCTTTACTCTTTGTCCGTTCACTAAGAATGTTCTCTCGCCACCTAAGACGCGCAACTCAATTGCACCATGTGGAGTGACTCTCACTACCTCAAACGGGCCCGGCCATCTCGATTTGAGCTTCCCCGAAAAGAGTCTTAACCTCGAATTGAATAAGAGAACCAATTGGCTCAGTTCGAACTCGCGATGGTGGATATGCTTATCATGCCAGCGCTTGGTCTTTTCTTTATATAACTTGGAATTCTCATACGTATGCAAGCGAAACTCATCAAGATCGTTCAATTGCATCACCCGCTTTCTACCCACTAATTATGCATCAAAGTTCAGCTTCTTTATCGCCCAATAGGCCTTGTGCTCAAGTTCCACTGATAAATGGCATACCTTCCCATAAACTAGCTTGTAAAGGGAGAATCCGATTGGAGTTTTGTAGGCAGTCCGATATGCCCATAGAGCATCATCAAGCTTTGCAGCCCAATCTTTCCTACTTGCACTAACAGTCTTCTCCAGGATCTGCTTTATCTCTCTTTTTGAGACTTCAACTTGCCCACTAGTCTGAGGATTTTAAGCGGTTGCAACCTTATGTTTGACCCCATATTACGCTAAGACATTGTCCAAGAGCTTGTTACAAAAATGGTTGCCCCCACAACCTTGGCATCATTGGTAGGAAAAGCAATGGCCTCCACCCACTTCGACACATAGTCAACGGCCACCAAAATGTAGTTACACTCATTGGACAAGGGAAACGGACCCATAAAATAAATTCCCTGCACATTAAAATTTTCAACCTCCATAATACCGTGCAATGGCATCTCATGCTTTTTCGTGATTGTTCCTGTTCTATGGCACCTATCACACCTCCTCACGAACTCATGGGTGTCTTTTAACACCATGACCAATAAAAACCCGATTGCAACACCTTAGCTGCCGTTTTGTCACCCGCATAATGACCACCATAAGGCGACGCATCACAGTCATGTAAGATAGCATTTATTTCCGATTCAGGCACACATTTTCTCATTAACTGATCGGTACAAGATTTGAACAGAAATGGCTCATCCTACACATATGACCTCACATCTCGCAAGAACTTCTTTTTAGCATAAGGCTCAAGATCAGGCGGCATCTCTCCACTTGCCAGATAGTTCACAAAATCTGCATACCATGGCACCTCCCCAGCAGTAATGGCCAACAATTGCTCATCCGAGAATGTTTCCTTGATGATATCTCCCTCAGCTACATGATTCCGAGTTTCTAACCTGGATAAGTGATCAGCCACTTGATTCTCTGTTCCTTTACAGTCTCAGATCTCCAAATCAAATTCCTGCAAGAGTAAAACCCAACGAATTAGCTTTAGTTTAGCATCTTTCTTTTCGAACAAATACCTGGTGGCTGTATGGTTTGTGTAGATGATGACTTTGGTGCCAACCAAATAGGCCCGAAATTTATCGAACGCCCACACTACAGCAAGAAACTCCTTTTCTGTCACAGTATAATTTATTTGAGCAGGAGTAAGAGTCTTGCTTACGTAGTAAATGGAGTGAAAAATTTTGCTCCGCCTCTGGCCCAACACGCCCCCAATTGCACCATCACTAGCATCACACATCAGCTCAAATGGCTCTTTCCAGTCAGGAGCCACTATGATTGGTGAACTCACTAATTTCTTTTTCAGCTCCTCGAATGCTTTCAGACAAGTATCATCAAACTTGAACGGCACATCCTTCTCTAATAACCTGCACAAAGGAGAAGAAATGTTTGAGAAATCTTTTATAAATCAGCGATAAAAACCTGCATGTCCCAGAAAACTCCTAACTCTTTTCACTAAAATCGGTGGTGGCAACTTTTCAATTGCTTCCACCTTAGCTTTGTAAACTTCCAGTCTATCTTTGGACACCTTGTGCCCCAGCACTATACCTTCACGTACCATAAAATGGCACTTTTCTCAATTCAGTACCAGATTAGTCTCCTCACACCTGGAAAGCACTTTAGCAAGATTGGTCAAGCATTCATCAAAAGAAGGACCAAACACAGAAAAATCATCCATAAAAACCTCCACAAATAGTTCCACCATATCGGTGAAAATAGCCATCATACACCCTTGAAAAATCGCAGGTGCATTACACAACCCGAATGGCATTCTCTTAAATGCATAAGTGCCATAAGGGCATGTAAAAGTGGTCTTTCCTTGATCTTTCGGGACAATAGAAATCTGATTATACCCCGAATAGCCATCAAGGAAACAATAATATTCCTGTCCGGCTAACCTGTCAAGCATTTGATCAATGAAGGGGAGGGGGGAGTGATCTTTTCGTGTAGCATTATTCAACTTCCTATGATTTTTGCATATTCATCAACCAGTCACAGTCCTAGTTGGGATTAATTCATTTTGTTCATTAACTACAACAGTCATACCCCCCTTTTTAGGTACACATTGAATAGGTCTAACCCACTTACTATCGGAGATGGGAAATACTATACCTGTTTCGAGCCACTTAATCACTTCTTTTCTTACTACCTCTTTCATGATTGGATTTAGTCGGCGTTGATGTTCCATGCTAGTCTTGTGTCCCTCCTCCATGAGTATTTTGTGCATGAAGAATGCAGGGCTAATACCCTTTATGCCACACATTGTCCAACCAATGGCATGTTTGTGCTCCATCAGCACCCTTAAGAGCTTTTCTTCCTGTAATTTAGACAAATGAGAAGAAACAATCACAGGTAAAGTGTTAGAACTACCCAAATATGCATAATGAAGATGAGATGGTAAGTGTTTAAGTTCAAGTTTTGGAGCCTCCTCAACTGTTGGTCCAGAGGGCAAGCCGATTACCCTATCCAGAGGCTCAAACTGGGATCTTTCTCTTATGTGTTCACAAGATGCATCCAAAATTTGCAACATCTCCTCAACTTCTTCTTCCAATTCCAAGTGATTGAACAACATCAATGTCTTTTCTAGTGCATCATCTTTAAATGCACTTGGCTCTACGGCTGGTTCATTTATCTTCACCACAGAAATCATGGCCAGGTCATCGAAATGACGAGACAACTGAATTGCTCGATATACATTAAAGACCGCTTCTTCATTGTCCACCCTCAGGATCATCTTACCTTCTCAGAATTTGATAATGGCATCTCTAGTGTCCAAAAGAGGTCGTTCCAAGATGATAGGAACTAACTCATCAACCTCGTAGTCCAGGATGATAAAATCTGCAGGGAAAATAAACTTCCCACTATGTAGCAAGACGTCCCCAATATGTAGTAAGATCTGTCAGATAACTGTAGCAGCACCGTGGTGGGTCTCGGAGCTCCTAATCCCAATTGTTTGAACACTGACAACGGCATCAGATTGATACTTGCACCCAAATCACACAAGGCTCTACCCACATCAATTTCACCAATCCTCACGGGGATGGTAAAACTACCTGAATCCTTACGCTTTTGTGGAAGCTTATGTTGAATCCTGGAAGTGCACTCCTCAGTAAGTGCATCGGTCTCAAATTCAGTTAACCTCCTCTTATTTGCCACTATATCCTTAATATATTTTGCATATTTTGGGACCTCCCGGAGCATGTCCACCAAAGCGATGTTTAAGTGTATCTGCTTCAGCATATCTAAAAATTTGTGAAACATGTAGTCATCATTCTTCTTTCTCAGTCTTTGAGGAAAAGGAGGTGACACCCTCTCTGATATTTGCTCAGACTCTATTTTGTTTCTCTCATCTACCTCTACAGGTTGTGGCACTCTTTCTTCTTCGAACCCAGACTGCTCCTTTTTCTTCTTAGGCACTTCTACTAACTCTCTCCCATTTCTCAACGTCACTGCATTGACTTGAGAATTTTTCTCTGTATCTCTTGGGAGAGCTCCAACAAGTCTAATATTCTTATTGTTAGCCATTTGGCCAAACTGCCTCTCTAGATTTCTGAACTCTGTGCGCAATTCTTGATTCTCAGCCATAACTTTCTGATTGTCTAGCAAGAGCTTTTTCATCATGTCAGTCATACTCTTTTCTAATTGCTGTAGAGGTTGAGGTGGATGATTATAATTCGCTTGAGGCCTGATGTTCTGATTTCCACCCCAAGAGAAGTTAGGATGATTCCTCCAGTTCGGATTGTATGTGTTACTATATTGAGCATTTTGATTCATCGGCCCTCTAGCTTGTTGCCCTACTTGTGTGACCTTTACCACATAACTCGCAGCAAGTAGACATCTGTTGCACATGCTGCATCTATTGTGCTTGGTGCATTGTCATCTTATTCATCTGATTTGCTAATCTCGCTATATCTGCCCTCATGGCTGAGAAATCATCAAGCTCGATCACACTTGCTACCTTTTGTTTAAATGCTCTTCGTGATTCCCCATATCCTTGCCAATTATTATCATTAGCAGTGAAATTGTTTAGCAGGATCTGGATCTCACTATACGGTCTTGCCATGCAACTACCCCTACATGCTGAGTCAAGACTCCTCTTTGATGCCTCATCCAACCCATCAACGAAAGTGTGACCCAACACCTCACCAGTCTGACAATGATATGGGCAATCTCCGAGTAGCTTCTTGTATCTTTCCCAAGCTTGACGAAGAGTCTCGCCATCTCGCTATTGAAACCCAATAATCTGGCTCCTCAGTGACTTTGTCTTCTTAGTGGAAAAAAACTTGATTAAGAATTTCCTTGCTAGATCATCCCAATTGTGGATTGAGTTCGCGGGCTTCTTTTGCAACCATTCCTTAGCTTCCCCTAGCAGTGAAAAGGGAAATAGTGTCAGCCTGACATAGTCCTTGGAAACGTTCGGATAATTGTAAGTGTCTGTAATTTTCAGGAAGTTCTGAATGTGCCTCTCCGGGTCTTCATGAGACAGACCCACATATTGCCCTATGGACTGAATCAGCTGTACCATGTATTTTTTGAGTTCAAAGTGACCCGTGATCTCAGGCTTCACAATTGCCTGAGTCATATTAGCAGGATTGGGCCTTGCAGCTTCTATCACCGGATGCCCTTCAATACCTTCCATCTCTATTGGTTGTGGTTGAACTACGATGTCCAACTCTCTTTCAATTCAAGTTCTAGCTTCAACTTCCCTCCTCACTTTATGAAGTGTTTGTTCGATCTCAGGATCAAGAGGAAGGATATTGTTTGCGCTTCTACTCCTCCGCATTCAAGAGAAGAGCCTGCGTTATCACAAATAAAGCAAACTAAAAATTAAAACTTGAAAAAATAATGAATAAAAGCATAACATAGATAAACAATCAATAACTAAGTCCCCGACAATGGCGCCAAAAACTTGTTGGTTCCCCAAGTACACGCAAATGTAATTAATAAACGTTAATAATCATGTCAACTACAACCTTAGAACTAGAGTGCTTAGCCACTCATGTTCGTAGTAATAATTTTCCAAGTATTTTGCATAAACAAATTACAAAGAAAAGATAAATGAATGAAGAACTCGATTATTTTCTCCTCCAAAAGTTGTTCCACGTGATGTTCTTGCCTCCGGTCACAAAATCTCCTCTAAAAATGGTATTTAATAACTATTTATATGTGTAGGGAAAAAGTCTTAACGAAATAACCAAGTCCAAAACAAAAAAGGAGACAAAATAGGCTTTAAAATGCGGAACACCCTCGCTACAGGCCTCGTGGCGCGAGACAAAACGCGAGATTCATCTCGCTGTAGCCCGTGCGATGCAAGCTCTGTCGCGCGCTTTAATCCTCGCCTCATTAAAACAAATTAACAAGTTCAAAACTGGTTCTATTTGTCTAGTTAAAAGTATATAAAAGTCAAGGGGTATTTTCTACAACATCATTATTATCGTCTAATGAACTTTCATTTACAAGACAGTATAGAGAACGGTCTTGTAGAGGACGGGAGGAACGATCAAGGGGAGGACGAGAGGAACGATCATGGGGAGGATGGGAGGAATGATCACGAGCAGGACGGGAGGAACGATCACATGGAGGTCGACCCTTTGGTGATGACTCACGAGACCGGAGCAACGAAAAAGCTCCAGTAGATAGGAGAGTTCTGATCTGAGCTTGCATGCCAAGGAATTGAGCATCTCTAAGCCTTTCTCTTTCCTTGGCCATTTCTAGCTCGGATGTGAGCTTTGTCACTGTCTCCCGCAGAGCGGAGAGGCTCTCCCTATTAAGTTGCTTGCCTTGCGAGGAAGTCCCTATTCCTTACATTCCACACTTATAGCAATGGATTGGAAGGTGTTCCATCACATCAAAGAAACCACATGGAAATATTTTTTCTTCCCTTAATGTGGTAGAACACAAGTCTTTGGAAAACAAACTAATCTCTGTGATGGGTTTCCAGATTCTTTCAGGCAAACCACAAAATGCAATAGGCACTAAGGTCTCCATGAAAACATGAAAGTCATGACTTTTCAAATGGCTCAACTTCCCTACCTCCATATCTACTTTTTTTCCAAGATTCGACGCATAACCCTTAAGCATCTTCAATTTCATAACCCAATCACAAATTTGTCATCTTTCCTCCAAAGTGAATGTGTAACTTGCTTTGGTCTGGACACCTTACCATTGTTTGCTGTCTGCAAGTATAATTCAGGTCGCCTGCAATATTCTTGTAAGTCCATCCTAGCCTTCGGGTTATCTTTTGTCTTACCTTTAACATCCATCACTATGTTGAACAAATTATCAAAATAATTCTTCTCAATATGCATGACATCAAGGTTGTGTCAGAGAAGATTATCCTTCCAATAAGGCAACTCCCATAATATACTCTGTTTCGTCCAATTATGAGTAACACCATATCTGGGGAATCTATAATGTGGAGCCTCAGTAACTTTACTGAAGTTCTGGACCCTCTCCCAAATTTTCTCACCTGAAAGTATCGGAGGTGGAGAATCATATTCCACTTTATTCTTTTTAATGCATTTTTCATTCTTCTAAACTCATGATCATCAGGCAAGAATTGACGGTGACAATCAAACCATGGTTGCTTTCAGCCATGTTTCAAAGTGAACGCTTTACCATTTTTCATGTAGTAAGGACAAGCTAGCTTCCCAGCAGTCATCCACCCAGACAACATTCCATACGCAGGAAAATCGTTAATAGTCCACATTAAATTAGCACGCAAATTGAAATTTTTCTTGGTTGACATGTCATATGTTCCAACACCATCATACCACAACTGTTTTAGCTCATCAATCAAAGGTTGTAAATATACATCAATCAAACTTTTCCGATTACGTGGACCGGTAATAATACAATTTAAGAATATATATGGACTAGTCTGTGATGACCCAAAATGTTATCTATAAATTTAATAAGTAATTATGTGTTCTAAGACCTCGAAAAGCACCATTTATCATTCCTCGACTTACGTGCGCAGTCCGAAAAATTTTCCGAATTTTTTTTATATGAATAATGGATTAAAATGTGAAATAGAGTTTTAAAACTCATCTGAGTTGACTTTGGTCAACATTTTTAGCAAATGGACCCGGATCAGTGTTTTGACAGTTCCGGTAGCTCCGTATCGTGATTTGGGACATAGGTGTATGGCCATAATTTAATTTAGAGGTCCCTAGCTCAAGTTATGGCCATTTAACGGAACTAGCAATTTAAAGGCTAAAGACTTCCAAGTTTGACCACGGGGTTGACTTTTTGATATCAGGGACGGAATCCGATTCTGGAAATGTGAATAACTCCGTTATGTCATTTATGACTTGCCAAATTTGAAGTCATTCTAGATTCATTTAATATGTTTTGGCACAAAATTTACAAATTGAAAAGTTTAAAACTCAAAGTCTGAATCGAGGTGTGAATTGTAATTTCAATGTTATTTGATGTGATTTGAGAGCCCGAGTAAGTCCGTATTATGTTATGGGACTTGTTGGGATATTTGGATAAGGTTCCGAGGGGCTCGGGTGAGTTTCGGATAGGTCACGGGATGTTTTGAACTTAGAAAATTTTGCTGGAATAACTGAACCTGTTGCAGGCCTCTGATCTCACAATTGCGAACCAACCAGGTATGGCAATTGCGAGATTTTTATCGCAATTGCGAAGAAAGCCTATGCCAGCAGTTCTCGCAATTGTGAGTTTATCTTCGCAATTGCGAAGGTACAATTGTCGCAAATGCGACATAATATTCGCATTTGCGAAGGCAGCGGGATTGTGAAGGGTATCGCAATTGCGAATGTTTCTTTGCATTTGCGAAGCTCAGGTCGCAATTGCGACACCTGCAGCTGAACAAAATGACTTTTGGACGGGATTTTTTATTCATTTCCCAAATCTTCAAAACTTAAAACCTCAAGAAGCGATTTTGGGCGATTTTCACGGAAAAATATTGGCGTAAGTGTTCCTTATCCTATATTGATTATATTTCATGATTTCATACTCATTTATATCATGAATCCGTGAATTTATGGAAGAAAAATTCAGATTTTTCTAAAATCTTCCAAAAACAAAAAAATTAAGATTTGAAGGTCCATTTGATATCGGAATTGGATAATTTTTGTATAGTTGGATTCGTCTCGGAATAGGTGTTCGGATTTCATAAGTTTTTTCGAGATTTGAGATGTGGGTCCCACTGCCGAATATTTTAATGAATTTCGAATTTTATCCGAAAAATTAGTAAATTCATATGGAATTAATTCCTACGATTAATATTGAATATATCGAATTGTTTGTGAATAGATTTGAAGCTTTTGGAGACAAATTTAAAAGGAAAAGTTGTGGTTAACCTTGACTTGAAGGAATAGAACCCTTAAATTATTTGTTATGTGAAATGTATGTGAACGACGTATAGGCAAGGTGACGAGTGTCTATACGTCGTCAAATTAATTGTTTGCCTGCTTACTTGAAAAATCATAAATTAATTATTATAATAACTGTTTCTCTCCAATTCTTTGTCAAATATTAATTCTTGAATTCCTGCATTAATTGTTACATGCTATTTGAATTATGCGTTTTAATTGTTATTTGACATTTAACATATTAAATATTAAACTGCCTATTTTCTCCTTGATTTCCATAATATCTGCTATATGTCATTGTTTGTATCATAATTAAATTATAATCATTGTATGCTTGTTGTCTTATAATTTTATATTAATTGTTGCATTTACTGGGGAAATTTCTTCTATAAGAATTGGTAAATGAATATATTGGAGGATCGGATTGCACGCCGCAACAGACTTATGAAAAGTCCACATTGGAGGATCGGGTTGCACGCCGCAACAGACTTATAAAAAGTCCATATTGGAGGATCGGGTTGCATGCCGCAACAAACTTATTAAAAGTCCATATTGGAGGATCGGGTTACACGTCGCAACAGACTTATTTAAAAGTCGACATACATATATATATATATATATATATATATATATATATATATATATATATATATATATATATATATATATATATTGGGGGATCGGGTTGCACGCCGCAACAGATTTGATTAAAGGAATATATTGTGAGAGCGGGTTGCACGCTGCAACAGAATTGAATGTGAATATATTGCGAGAGCGGGTTGCGCGCTGCAACAGAATTGGTTGAAATGATAATGGATTATGACTGCTGAGTTGGCTTCAATTATTATAAATGAATTACCTGTTTTATTTCTATTATTTATTGTTGTCATTAATATTGCGTACAAGTTAATGTAAGTGAACCGCCTTAGCCTCGTCACTACTTCGTCGAGGTTAGGCTCAGCACTTACCAGTACATGGGGTCGGTTGTTGTCACGACCCTAAATTATCCCTCCGTAAGGTGTCATGATGGCACCTAGTCTTTACGACTAGGTAAGCCTAATATTGCAAAAAATATAAAGAAACACAACATTTAAAAGATAAATAACATATTATAAATAGCCAAGAGTAGTACCTCTCGGCATATACAAAATAATTTCCTAAGACCCGGAATATCACTAAGTCACAAGCTGCTATAATCTATGTAGCTCTATATAAAAGTCTGAAGATAATAAGGAAAAAAATCTCTAGACGAGGGAGTAGAAGGGGACTCCGAAGATCTGCGGACGCAAGCAGAGGTACCTTGAAGTCTCCTAGAATCAGCAGCATGTACTAACCCCGAGGCTGATAGCTCGCACCTCGATCATCACACGAAAACATGTGCAGGGAAGGGCATGAGTACACCACAATAGTACCCAGTAAGTGCCAAGACTAACCTCGGTCGAGTAGTGACGAGGTTAGGTCAAGGCCCTACCAGAGGAAATATAATAAATTAAATAATAAAAGATATAAGTAGAATTTACGGTAACACAGTCAAAGAAATTCTCGAAAATTTAACAGTTAAGGGAGCCCTCGGCTCAAAATAAGGTAAACACAATGGAAAATCTCTTGGGATACCGTCCCGTAGTTTCAAATGAATATGCAGTACAAGGGGATCTTCCGGAATACGTCCGTAGTCCCAAAGTAAATATGCAGTGCTGGGGGATCTCCCGGAATACGTCCGTAGTCCCAAAGTAAATATGCAGTACAGGGGGATCTCCCGGAATACGTCTGTAGTCCCAATTTAAATATGCAACGCAAGATGAAATGGCAGGTATGACATCAAGTTATACAGTTTATACTGGACACAGATAAGGCAAATAAGGACTTAACTGAACATGACGCACATAATTTCAATTAGATAGTTAAAACACATAAGCATGCTTTTCTAGTCTAAACTACACAATTAAACATATTAGTACAATTAATAAGAGAAGCAATTTATGATTTAAAAAAAAGGTTAAACATGATTTTTGCAATAATAGCCCATGTATGTACTCGTCACCTCACGTACACGGCGCCCACACACCAAATAATATCAAGATATCCTAAGGGAAAAGTCCCCAACACAAGGTTAGGCAAGCCACTTACCTCGAACCGCTCAAATCAACTTGATATCACGTTCTTGCCATGAGTATCCGACTCCAAATGACCCGAATCTACTCAAAACAGTACAATACCATCAATACGCGCTAATGGAATGAATCCCACAAGAAAAACTACAAAATTAGGCCAAAACCCGAAATTGGCTCAAACCCGGCCCCCGAGGCCCACATCTCGAAACCCGACAAAATTCACGAAACTAGAAATCTCATTCACTCACAAGTCTAACCATATAAAATTTACTAAAATCCGACACCAAATGGTCCTCCAATCCACAATTTAAACTCCCAAATTCCTAGTCTCCAACTTCCAATTTCCACCTTAAATACACATTAACTAGGTGGGAAAATACATGGCAAGGCAAGATTATTGACCAAAAATAAGCACAAGGAACTTGCCTCAAGAAATTCCTCGAAAATGCTCTCAAAAATCGCCCAACCCGAGTTTGCAAAGCCAAAAATGATAAAAATCATGAAGCCCTTCGATTGTAATCACTGCCCAGGTATTTCCGCTCCTGCGGAACCTGGGCTCGCACCTGCGGGTGCGCTTGTGCGGAAAATGTGCGCATATGCGCAACTCACTTACACCCTCTGCCTTCGCACCTGCGACGAAACGGCCGCATTTGCGCCCTCGCGCCTGCGGAGTCCCTTCCGCTTCTGCGCATCTTGCGCATGTGCGAACATCCTTGCGCATTTGTGACCCCAGGACAACTCTCGATTTATCGCATCTGTGCTTCCATCTCTGCATGTGCGGCTCGCGCACCTGCGGTCTCTTTTCCGCAGGTGCGAAAACACAAATTCTACAACTGATGTCGAAACCTATCAAATCATGTCTGATTGACCTCAAATTTTGCGCACAAGTCATAATCACCATTACGGACCTACTCCAACTTCCGGAATCGGAAAACGACCCTGATATAAAAATTTCCACTACCGGTCCAAAACTCCAAAATTTTGACTTTCGTCATTTCAAGCCTAAATGAGCTACGAACCTCCAAAACACAATTCGGACATGCTTCTAAACCCAAAATCACCTAACGGAGCTAACTGAACCGACGGAATTCCATTCCGGAGTCGTCTTCATATAGTTCCGACTACGGTCCAAATCCTAAGACTTAAGCTCTCATTTAGAGACTAAGTGTCCCAACACACTCCGAAACTCAAAACCAATCATCCCAGCAAGTCACAATAGCAGAAAAAGATTTAGGGAAAGAAGTTAATAGGGGATCGGGGCTATTACTCTCAAAATGACCTATCGGGTCATTACATCGTTAATAGGGGATCGGGGCTATTACTCTCAAAACGACCGGCCGGGTCATTACAGTTGTACTGATACTACACTCTGCACTTCTTGTGCAGATTTTGGAGTTGGTCCCAGCGGCATACCATAGACTTGCTCGGATTTCAGCTATTCAGAGGAGACTTGAGGTATAACTGCATGGCGTCCGCAGTTCTAAAGTCCCCGTCTATTTTACTTTAGTTGTGTGTTTATTTTCAGACAGATTTATTTTATTCAAACCTTTATTTGTTTTATTCTAGAAGCTCGTGCACTTGTGACACCAATTCTAGGATGGTATTTAGACACCGTTATTTTTATGGATTATTTTACTATATTTCAAACCTTGCTTCCGTTTTTGGTTACTTGATTATTAATAATGTAAAGATTGTTTAAAAATTGGTTAATATTATTCTAACGTTGGCTTGCCTAGTAAGTGAAATGTTAGGCGCCATCACGGTCCGAAGGTGGGAATTTCGGGTCGTGACATAGTCATACACAACTCAGGTGGTAGATTATAAGGTGTAAGAAAGACAGGACAACATGAATATGGTGTCGCAGATATAGAAAAAGGCGTGAATCCATCCGCACACAAACCTAATTGAATGTTCCTTGGTTTACTAGCAAAATCTGGATATGTCCTATCAAAGTGCTTCCAAGCTTCCCCATCTGAAGGACGACACATAACACCATGCGGCCTTCTATTTTCAAAGTTCCATCTCATATGAGGAGCAAAACTCATCGACACATATAACCTCTTTAACCTAGGTATAAGAGGTAAATAATGCATCGCCTTGACAACAACCATATTCCCACCGGAAAGCCTCTTGAAATGAGGCTTTTCACAAAATTTACAACTGTCTAAAGTTGCATCATCTTTATAATATAACATGCAACCATCTTCACAACAATCAATTCTCATTGACGGAAGTCCTAACTTAGAAACCAATCTCTTTGCCTTATAGAAATCACCAGGTAAGTTGATATTAGGGTCAACTAGTTCACTCATAAGGTCAATGAAAGAGTCCATGGCTGCTTGAGAAATATTCCAATCAGATTTGATACTTAGAAATCTAACTGCAACAGACAGCTCAGAGTGCGGACTTCCTTCACGTAGTGGACGACTAGCTTCCTCTAACTGTTCATAAAAATATTTTGCGTCATCATTAGGAGTTCGTTCAACATTTTTATTGGACTCAGCCCCGAAGTGCATCCCAAAAGCATCCGCAACCATATCCTGAATTCTAGAATCAAGATATTTATTCTCCACCGACCTACTACTTTCACCAATAACTATGTTATGAAATATCCCACGGCTACCATCGATCTCTTCATGATTAGTCCACACAAAGTAATTCTCTATAAACCCCTTCCTATAAAGATGAAGCTTAACTTCCTCCGGTTTTTTAAACTTCATATAATCGCACCTGACACAAGGGCACCTAATTACTCCTTCACTTTGGTATGGTGGAAGTGACATTGCGTGTCTAATAAAGTCATCAACCCCTTCTATAAAATCTTCCCGCAATCCCTGCCGATTAGGATAATTCCTATTGTACATCCAAGTACGATGTTCCATCTATACAAATAAAACAAGAACAAATTAATTTAATCTACAATTATAAATTCATTAAATATTTTTTAGTTAATTCAAGATAATTATTTTTTCCTAATTACACCAAAAATTAAATTATATTAAATATAATTAATTATAAACTAAAAGTTCAATTTATATCCTAGAAAGTTCAATTCATATCCAAAAGGCTCAATTTATATCCTAAAAGTTCAATTTATATCCTAAAAAGTTCAATTCATATCCAAAAGGTTCAATTTATATCCTAAAAGTTCAATTTATATCCTACAAGTTCAATTCATATCCAAAAGGTCCAATTTATATCCTACAAGTTCAATTCATATCCTAAAAGTTCAATTCACAAGAATAAATCCTAAAAACTAAAAGTTCAATTCATATTCTACGAGTTTAAACATAAACTAAAAGTTCAATTTATATCTTAAAAATTCAACACATACCGTAAAGGTTCAATTTATATCCTACAAGTTCAATTCATATCCAAAAAGTTCAATACATATCCTAAAAGTTCAATTCACAAAAACAAATCCTAAAAACTAAAAGTTCAATTCATATCCTACGAGTTTAAACATAAACTAAAATTTCAATTTATATCCTAAAAATTCAACCCATACTCTAAAAGTTCGATTCACAAGAACAAATCCTAAACCCTAGATTCGAACTAAACTATTCAAGACAATACAAAGTTAATAATTCAATTATAAATAAACTATTCAAGACAATACAAACTCAAAATTGAAACACTCATCAATTGAAACTAATTCATAACTAATTAACTAATTAACAAAACTAATTAGTTAATAAAACTAATTAACAAAACTAATTAAAACAAGACCTAAACCCTAGATTTTAATAAAATGCAATGTTAAATAATCAATTGAAACACTAATCAATTGAAACTAATTCATAACTAATTAACAAAATCTAGAATTAACAAAGAAATAAGTTGTAATTCAAACCTAGAATTTTGAGGAGGCAGCGCGGCAGTGGCAGTGGCTGCGGCAGCGGCGACGGCGGCAGCTGGGCGGTGGCAACACGGGGTGGGGAATGGGATTTGTGTGAGGGAAATAGAGAAGGAGAGGGAAAGGTATTGAGTGAGGAGTTAGGGGAAATTTGGAGAAGAAAGGTAAGAGAAATGGGGGGAATCCCGTATTTCAATTCTGATTTCAGAATTACCGACCGAAGTTGATCGGTAATTTTGGTGGGTACATTAAGTGTTGACCGTTTGACCAAAAACCGACCAACTTTGGTCGGTTTGTTTTTAAAAAAAACTAAATTATTTTTTTTGTGTTTTTTTTCTTAAAATATTATAAACTATAAAAAAATATTATAAACTATAAGAATTTATTTTATTTAACTATACAATTATTATAAATAATTATAAACTATAAGCATAATCTTTATAAATAATTATATTAACTATTTACTTTTAATAAATTATAATAGCATCTATCTAAGTACATTTTCTAAGTTATAATTAAGTATATGAGTAATTTTTCTCTCACACACACATACACTATATTGTAATTGATGCTAATAACTTCTTTTTTCATTCGTTCATCACTAATAATGCATGACATAGATTAATCGATATAGGTCTAGACGTTTTGTATTTACTATTAGTCGATATAGGTCAAACGTTTTGTTTTTAATATTCATCGATGCATCTAAATAAGGGATAAATCGATGAATCAATTTACAAATAGATATATTTGATGATAAATTATATATATTAATTAGGATCTTCACAAGTCTATCCCTAAAAGAACCCGACCCTGTGGTCCTGGCGCTTCGTGTTCTTAAATATATATATGGCTATACCTATATATATATATATATATATATATATATATATATATATATATAGACACACACACACACACACACTTCATTGTAATACTTTAACTATATATATAGCTTGTTATAGTATATGTTAGTGTGTTTATATATATAACACACACGCTTGTTGTACTACTTTAACTACATATATAGCATGTTATAGTATATGTTAGTGTATTCATTATTTGTATTACAAAAGTGTTAACGGATTACATTTATATTATTTGGATAGTAAATATTAATGTGATTCAAATTAAAAGTTTGACCTATTAATTTAACTCGTTTACTTAATACTAATAACTTCTTTCGTTTCTTTAATTTGTGATCTATATATATATATACATACATATATACATGTATATATATATATCATGTTTAGTATTAATTCTTCTATTTTTCATTCATTCATTACTACTAATGCATGACATAGATTAATCGATATAGATCGAGACGTTTTATTTTTACTATTAGTCGATATAGGTCAAACGTTTTGTTTTTAATATTCATCGATGCATCTAAGTAAGTTATAAGTCGATGAATAAATTTATAAATAGATATATTTGATGATAAATTATATATACTAATTAGGATCTTCACAAGTCTATCCCTAAAAGAACCCGACCCTGTGGTCCTAGCGCTTCGTGTTCTTATATATATACGGCTATACCTATACACACACACACACACACACACACACATCATTTTAATACTTTAACTATATATATAGCTTGTTATAGTATATGTTAGTGTGTGTGTATATATATACACACACACACGCTTCATTGTACTACTTTAACTACATATATAGCATGTTATAGTATATGTTAGTGTATTCATTATTTGTAAAACAAAACTATTAGCGGATTACATTTATATTATTTAGATAGTAAATATAAAAGTGATTCAAAAGTTTGACCAATGTTGACCTAATAACCGACCAACTTTGGTCGGTTATTTTTCAGAAAATAAAATATACCGACCAAAGTTGGTCGGTAAATGCTTCCCCTGCATAAACCGACCAACGTTGGTCGGTAATTTTAAATATAAATTCTTAAATTTTATAAAATATTTTAAATAGTAAAATAATTATTAAAATTTTAAAAATTGGGTCCACATTACCGACCAAAGTTGGTCGGTAATCCAAAAGTTTCTTTGACTAAGCAAGTCTGACAAGCCGGGTCAACTTGTTGACCAATTTACCGACCAACATTGGTCGGTATTTATTTTAAAAAATGTAAAATATTTTTTTTCCAGTTTCCGTCCAAGTTGGATGTTTTTTGGTCGCTTTTTTTGACCGACCAACGTTGGTCGGAAACTTTTGGTCGATTTTTAGCGAATTTCTATTAGTGAAGAATCTTTAAAATAGACTAAGCACAAGGGTGTAACATCTCCAACTCAAGATTTAACTCACAAGTACCATGCATTATTCACCACTCACTCACTTACTATAACATACAGGTCAATGACATTATTACCTTTTCTTCATGAATCAAGTGCCCTCACACAACAAAAGAGAGTAGTTCCACACACATTAAAATTTAAGAACAATTAGGAACTCAATATAGGAAGAATTCACTCACTCTCATAAATAACATTCATATGCCACAAAAGATGCACCATGGGCTTGCCCTTAGTGTACTACTCTACTAATCGAGCTCATTCAGTCTAGGATCAAGTATGACTTTAATTGGTTGTAATGTAGGCTGCGGGTCGGGTAGGATACATTTGGATATAAGAGTGACTACACCTTCCTAAGCACTTTAATACATATACTTTAACATTCAAACCCCATACTTATGTCAAACCAAACTCCACCTTAACATCAATGTATATTACTGCATACTTCTTTTAAGCACAATTACATCAAGAGTCACCACTATCAAAGAATATTTTTCACAGCAATACAACTACATATATATTTTTTTCTTTCTTTTTCAATTCACGTGGCTCTTACTTTTTCAAAACAGTGCACCTTTCTCCTTATTTCATTAGTTCCACTCAAAAACCAAACCAACCACCCCACACTTTAACTTTTACAAAGTTCATTACAATTCAAGTGCTCATGAGAGGTTAAAAGGTTCAAATAGATCGTTAATTCAAACAAATGGGTAAGGCTTGTAATGTGGTTGCCAAAGAAACAAGATTACATGCTCAAAGGGGTTAACTACGATACATAACAATTAGGCGGGTAAACTATATACATCTGGCTCAACAAAGAAACGCCTATATCACTTCCAAGACTGAACAAAACTACTATTTCGCTTTGCAAGCACACGGGGCAAGTTCTAGAAATCAAATGCAATGCACAAAATAACACACAAACCTCACACACACATGGCACATAACTCACTCAGGATCGGACTCATCAAGATACTCTAGTCAAAGCAGTTAAGCAAATTTAAGATCATACAATTTAAGGTACTTATACAAGAGTCAAAAACTGAGCCTAAGCGTCACAACCAAAGTACTCACTATTCTCAAGGCATAACAAAGTCAAGAGATATTGCTTCAATTCAATTCATCTCACAATTGCTCCTACTCCTAAAAAAATAAAACTAACTACATCCGGTTCAAATAAAATCCCTAGAAAAGAACCGCGGCACAAAGAAAAACCAAGGGGGAATTACTACACTACATACAAAGAAAATATTTTTGTCCTTTTTCCTTAGACTTAAATCCCTCAAGAAAACCGTCTAGGAGATCCATCGTGGGGAAAAGTCCAATTTTTCTACTTTTGTTTTTTCAATTTTTTTCATAGCTACTAAAATACTAAAACACTACACAACTACGAAAACAAAAATAAGAAGTTAACATTTTTCTAACATCCTACTACTAATTATCTAGAGAATTCTCCCAACCCACACTTAAAAGAGTGCAGTGTCCCCAATGCACAAATAAAGCAAAACAATAACGAGGGTGGACAAGAAACTCCCTGAAAGTCTAAAGGCCAAAGCAATGGCGGCTCACGGGGTACTCAGACTTTCCCCAGGCATGGTCCTTTGTGTGGGCACCCCACACTTAGTTCTCACCATCTAACTTGCTTTTGCACACTTCCAATAGCTTTGCCTCCTATGCTTATAATCCTGCAAAATAAAAACAAACACTACAGCAATAATAAGATAAAAAATAAAAATAAAAGAAAGCAGTAAAGATAGGTTGCCTCCCAACAAGAGCCTGATTTAACGTCGCGGCACGACACAGAATCCCGTCTAATCATTGGCAAGTAACACCTTCGACTTCTGACGATCAAAGTCACCTCCAGAATAGTGCTTTACTCTTTGTCCGTTCACTAAGAACGTTCTCTCGCCACCTAAGATGCGCAGCTCAATTGCACCATGTGGAGTGACTCTCACTGCCTCAAACGGGCCCGACCATCTCGATTTGAGCTTCCTGGAAAGAGTCTTAATCTCAAATTGAACAAGAGAACCAATTGGCCCGGTTCGAACTCGCGATGGTGGATATGCTTATCATGCCAGCGCTTGGTCTTTTCTTTATATAATTTGGCATTCTCATACGCATGCAAGTGAAACGTATCAAGCTTGTTCAATTGCATCACCCGCTTTCTACCCACTAATTCTGCATCAAACTTTAGCTTCTTTATCGCCCAATAGGCCTTGTGCTCAAGTTCCACTGGTAAATGACATGCCTTCCCATAAACTAGCTTGTAAGGGGAGAATCTGATTGGAGTTTTGTAGGCAGTCCGGTATGCCCATAGAGCATCATCAAGCTTTGCAGCCCAATCTTTCCTACTTGCACTAATTGTCTTCTCCAGGATCTGCTTTATCTCTCTATTTGAAACTTCAACTTTCCCACTAGTCAGAGGATGGTAAGCGGTTGCAACCTTATGTTTGACCCCATATTGCGCTAAGACATTGTCCAAGAGCTTGTTACAGAAATGGGTGTCCCCATCACTAATTATCTCTCAGAGTGCCGAACCTTGTAAAGATATGCTTTTTCACAAAGTTGACCACAACCTTGGCATCATTGGTAGGAAGAGCAATGGCCTCTACCCACTTCGACACATAGTCAACGGCTGCTAAAATGTACTTGCACCCACTGGACAAGGGAAACGGACCCATAAAATTAATTCCCCACACATCAAAAATTTCAACCTCCATAATACCGTGCAATGGCATCTCATGCCTTTTCGTGATTGTTCCTGTTCTCTGGCACTATCACACCTCCTCACAAACTCATGGGCATCTTTAAACACCCTAGGCCAATAAAAACCCGATTGCAACACCTTAGGTGCTGTTTTGTCACCCGCATAATGACCATCATAAGGCGACGCATCACAGTCATGTAAGATAGCATTTATTTTAGATTCGGGCACACATCTTCTCATTAACTGATCGGTACAAGATTTGAACAGAAATGGCTCATCCCATACATATGACCTCACATCTCGCAAGAACTTCTTTTTAGCATAAGGTTCAAGATCAGCGGCATCTCTCCACTTGCCAGATAGTTCACAAAATCTGCATACCATGGCACCTCCCCAGCAGTAATGGCCAACAATTGCTCATCCGGGAATGTTTCCTTGATGACATCTCCCTCGGGTTCATGATTCCGAGTTTTTAACCTGGATAATGATCAACCACTTGGTTCTCTATTCCTTTACGGTCTCGAATCTCCAAATCAAATTCCTGCAAGAGTAAAACACAACGGATTAGCCTTAGTTTAGCATCTTTCTTTTCGAACAAATACCTGATCGCTGCATGGTCTGTGTAGACGATGACTTTGGTGCCAACCTAATAGGCCCAAAATTTATCGAATGCCCACACTACAGCAAGCAACTCCTTTTCTGTCACAGTATAATTTATTTGAGCAGGAGAAAGAGTCTTGCTTGCATAGAAAAAGGAGTGAAAAATTTTGCTCCTCCTCTGGCCCAACACGGCCTCAATTGCACCATCACTAGCGTCACACATAAGCTCATATGGCTCTTTCCAGTCAGGAGCCTCTATGATTGGTGCACTCACTAATTTCTTTTTCAGCTCCTCGAATGCTTTTAGACAAGCATCATCAAACTTGAACAACACATCCTTCTCCAACAACCTACACAAAGGAGAATAAATTTTTGAGAAATCCTTTAAAATCGGCGATAAAAACCTGCATGTCCCAGAAAACTCCTAACTCCTTTCACTGAAATCGATGGTGGCAACTTTTCAATTAATTTCACCTTAGCTTTGTCAATTTCCATTCCATCTTTGGACACCTTGTGTCCCAGCTCTATACCTTCACGTACCATAAAATGACACTTTTCCCAATTCAGTACCAGATTAGTCTCCTCACACCTGGCAAACACTTTAGCAAGATTGGTCAAGAATTCATCAAAAGAAGGACCAAACACAGAAAAATCATCCATAAAAACCTCCACAAACTGTTCCACCATATTGGTGAAAATAGCCATCATATACCTTTAAAAAGTCGCAGGTGCATTACACAACCCGAATGGCATTCTCTTAAATGCATAAGTGCCATAAGGGCACGTAAAAGTGGTCTTTTCTTGATCTTCCGGGGCAATAGCAATCTGATTATACCCCGAATAGCCGTCAAGGAAATAATAGTATTCCTGTCTGGCTAACCTGTCAAGCATTTGATCAATGAAGGGGAGGGGGAAGTGATCTTTTCGTGTAGCATTACTCAACTTCCTATAATCTATGCATATTCGCCAACCAGTCACAGTCCTAGTTGGGATTAATTCATTTTGTTCATTCACTACAACAGTCATACCCCCCTTTTTAGGTACACATTGAACAGGGCTTACCCACTTACTATCGGAGATGGGAAATACTATACCTATGTCGAGCCACTTAATCACTTCTTTTCTTACGACCTTTTTCATGATTGGATTTAGGCGGCGTTGATGTTCTACGCTAGGCTTGTGTCCCTCCTCCATGAGTATTTTGTGCAAGCAGAATGCAGGGCTAATACCCTTTATGTCAGACATTGTCCAACCAATGGCATGTTTGTGCTCCCTCAGCACCCTTAAGAGCTTTTCTTCCTGCAATTTAGACAAATGAGAAGAAACAATCATAGGTAAAGTGTTAGAACTACCTAAATATACATAATGAAGCTGAGATGGTAAGGGTTTAAGTTCCAGTTTTGGAGCCTCCTCAACTGAGGGTCTAGGGGGCAGGCCGATTGGCCTATCCAGAGGCTCAAATTGGGATCTTTCTCTTATGTATTCACAAGATGCATCCAAAATTTGCAATATCTCCTCAACCTCTTCCTCCAGTTCCAAGTGATTGAACAACATCAATGCCTTTTCTAGTGCATCTTCTTTAAATGCACTTGGCTCTACGGCCGGTTCATTTATCTTCACCACAGAAATCATGGCCAGGTCCTTGTAATGACGAAGCAACTTAATGGCTCGATATACATTGAAGACCGCTTCTTCATTGTCCACCCTCAGGATCATCTTACCTTCTCGAACTTTGATAATGGCATCTCCAGTGGCCAAAAGAGGTCGTCCCAAGATGATAGGAACTAACTCATCAGCCTCGTAGTCTAGGATGATAAAATCTGCAGGGAAAATAAACTTCCCAATATGCAACAAGACGTCCTTAATTACCCATTCAGGATAAATATAAGATTTGTCAGCTAACTATAGAAGCACCGTGGTGGGTGTCGGAGCTCCTAATCCCAATTGTTTGAATGCTGAAAATGACATCAGATTGAACTTGCACCCAAATCACACAAGGCTCTACCCACATCAGTTTCACCAATCCTTACGGGGATAGTAAAACTACCCGGATCCTTAAGCTTTTGTGGAAGCTTATGTTGAATCCTGAAAGTGCACTCCTCGGTAAGTGCGCCGGTCTCAAATTTAGTTAACCTCCTCTTATTTGCCACTATATCCTTAATATATTTTGCATATTTTGGGGCCTCACTGAGCATGTCCACCAAATGGATTTTCAAATGTATCTGCTTCAACATATCTAAAAATTTCTGAAACATGTGGTCATCATTTTTCTTTCTCAGTCTTTGAGGAAAAGGAGGTGGCACCCTCTCTAATATTTGCTCAGACTCTGTTTTGTTTCTCTTATCTACCTCTACAGGTTTTGGAACTCTTTCTTCTTCGAGCCCAGACTGCTCCTTTTTCTTCTTAGGCACTTCTACTAACTCTCTCCCACTTCTCAATGTCACTGTACTGACTTGAGGATTTTTATCTGTATCACTTGGGAGAGCTCCAATAAGTCTAATATTCTGATTGTTAGCCATTTTTCCAAACTGCCTCTCTAGATTTCTGAACGCTGTGAGCAATTGTTGATTCTCAGCCATAACTTTCTGATTGTCTAGCAAGAGCTTTTTCATCATGTCAGTCAAACTCTCTTCTGATTGCTGTGGAGGTTGAGGTGGATGATTATAATTCGCTCGAGGCCTGATGTTCTGATTTCCACCCCAAGAGAAGTTAGGATGATTCCTCCTGTTCGGATTATATGTGTTACAATATTGAGCATTTTGATTCATCAGCCCTCTAGCTTGTTGCCCCCACGTAGTAGATGGATTCAGGATTCACGGGGCATATGTCACTAGTGTGACCTTCACCACATAACTCGCAGCAAGTAGACATCTGTTGCACATGCTGCATCTGTTGTGCTTGGTTCATTGTCATCTTATTCATCTGATTTTCTAATCTCGCTATATCTGCCCTCATGGAAGAGAAATCATCAAGCTCGATCACACCTGCTGCCTTTTGTTTATGTGCTCTTTGTGGTTCCCCATCTCCTTGCCAATTATTATCATTAGCAGTGAAATTGTTTAGCAGGATCTGGATCTCACTATAAGGTCTTTCCATGCAACTACCCCTACATGCTGAGTCAAGATTCATCTTTGATGCCTTGTCCAACCCATCAATGGAATTGTGACCCAATACCTCATCAGTGTGACAATGATGTGGGCAGTCTTTGAGTAGCTTCTTGTATCTTTCCCAAGCATGACAAAGAGTCTCGCCATCTCATTGTTGAAACCCTAGAATCTGGCTCCTCAGCGACTTTGTCTTCTTAGTGGGAAAAAACTTGATTAAGAATTTCCTTGCTAGATCATCCCAATTGTGGATTGAGTTCGCGGGCTCCTTTTGCAACCATTCCTTAGCTTCCCCTAGCAGTGAAAAGGGAAACAGTGCCAGCCTGACATAGTCCTTGGAAACATTTAGATAATTGTAAGTGTCTGTAATTTTCAGGAAGTTCTGAATGTGCCTCTACGGGTCTTCATGAGATAGACCCACATATTGCCCTGTGGACTGAATCAGTTGTACCATGTACTGTTTGAGTTCAAAATGACCCGTAATCTCAAGCTTCACAATTGCCTGAGTCATACTAGCAAGATTGGGCCTTGCAGCTTCTATCACCGTGCGCCCTTCATTACCTGCCATCTCTATTGGTTGTTATTGAACTACGATGTCCAACTCTCTTTCAATTCTTGTTCTAGCTTCAACTTCCCTCTTCACTCTATGAAGTGTTCGTTCGATCTCAGGATCAAGAGGAAGGATATTGTTTGTGCTTCTACTCCACCGCATTCAAGAGAACAACCTGCGTTATCACAAATAAACCAAACTAAAAATTAAAACTTGAACAAATAACGAATAAAAGCTTAACACAGATAAACAATCAATAACTAAGTCCCCGACAACGACACCAGAAACTTGTTGGTTCCCCAAGTAAACGCAAGTATACGTGGCCGTCAAGTAATAAAGTGACTCGAAAGTTGGATGTCGAACCCACACAGACTTAGATCAATTGTCAACTATGCAAACTAAAATCAATTAATTGTCCAAGATATTTAAGAGTGATGTATTTCTATTAATCTACTATTGCAGAAATTAAACAAGTAACAACTAATTTATCAAGAATGCAAATGTGTATGATGAGATTTTAATTCAGAGGAGGTGAAAATTCCAGGGTTGTGGTTGGTTTATCAATCCTATTAAGTTTAATAATCACACTCGTTAATCCAGATTATCTATGGTTGCTAATTAATCGGATCGTTTATATGAATAGCATGTTCCCACAATACTACTCGCCTGCCCATAATATATCAATCCTATATTCCTATGGTATTGAGTCTATCATGAACGAATATAATACGATATTCAAATAAGAAAGATTGTTAAGTATATTCTTATCCTAACCGCGAAATTATCCCCTGAGCCACGGGTTCAGAAACATGCTCTCTCTCATTCTACTCTAATCTAAACACGGCTTTCCCCAAGCATAGCATAGATAGTAGGGTGAATTGGTAGCTACAATAATTCACAAGTTAAAACTAGAATTAAAGAAACAACCACAAGATGATAATCTGAATTAACGAAGATGTAATTAATAAACGTAAATAATCATGTCAACCACAACCCTAGAACTAGAGTGCTTAGTCACTCATGTTCGTAGTAACAATTTTTCAAGTATTTTGCATAAACAAATTACAAAGAAAAGATAAAGGATTGAAAAACTTGATGATTTTCTCCTCCAAAAGTTGTTCCACGTGATGTTCTTGCCTCCGGTCGCAAAAACTCCTCTAAAAATGATGTTTAATGACTATTTAGATGTGTAGGGAAAAAGCGTGGACGAAATAACCAAGTCCAAAACCAAAAATGAGACAAATAGGCTTTAAAACCCGGAACACCCTCGCTACAGGCCTTGCGGCGCGAGGCAAAACTTGAGCTTCATCTCGCTGTAGCCCGTGCGACGCAAGCTCTGTCGCGCGCTTTAATCCTCGCCTCGCCTGCTCTAACGCGAGTAAAGTAGCTCGCTACGTCTGCTGCTGGTTTGATTAAACTTTGTTGCCTAACATTTCCAATTCACGTTTTTGTTTCTTTTTTCAATTATTCTTTTTGTCTTCTTTTGATTTGTCTCTTTTGTCTTCCTTTGTAATGTTAAACTTTAATCCTTATATATCCACTAATTAAATAATCATAACTTCATTCTTGTTGTGTATAAAATACACATAAAATCTCTACTTTGCTCCAAATTTCGTCTTCAACGTACCTACACATAAAATAAACTCAATTAAGCACAAATATAGTATAGTTTAGCATTAAAGCCCCAAAATGTAAGGTAAGTAATGCACTAAAAATATGAAATTATAACCAAACATCAGAAATCGCTTGGATAAATTGTCATTCGCGAAAGGGGATATCCTATAATTATATTAGATCAATATACAATCTGTTACAAGAAACTGTTTGATTCTTAATGGTAAAATACTTGCACGATAGTTATATCAAATACGAATTGTCTTTATACGATTTTATTTGTGTGCGTGCGCGCAACTAATTAAAAGGAACCGAACATGATCTTGTTTTTCATTATCAGTTTCATGTGATTTTTTCTAGACCAAGTGAATTTCAAATGGCTCAAACATGCATCACTTTTGATGTTCCCCAGGACGTGAGTATCAAAATTGCCCACTTAATGTTTGGCGTTATTATCACTTGCCACTAAGATTTTAGTGGAAAAGTTAAGTAAAAGGATAATACGAAGATCATAAAATTCGCCCGGGCGGTATTAGTGTCTAGATATTAATAATTTGTACATATTTAATATATTTCTAGCATAAATACAGTATTTTTGTAACATGTACACTAGCTCCACCCCTGTAATTCAGGTGTGTAAGTGGCAAAAGAAGCCAAATTCTCATATGAATATGTGTAAAAGAAGAAAGGGGAAGACCTAAAACATGGCAGAGCTAAGCACCTGCTCATCTCTTTCAGTAGTAGAATTAGTTTAGACAGTTTGTAACACATGATCAAGCTTATTAGTTTAACAGTATCAGAAGAAGATTCTTAGTCTAAGTAAAAAATTGAACACTAAATTCAGACTAATAGCATCTACATAGCATCAAACCAAATGACTAATTAGAAAACAACTTGAAACTACTGATATTACTTCAAAAGTACAGTATGTACAGTTATTGTTCAAATCTCAAATGAATTGTTAGAGATATATCCATGAGAAACAATAAACAAACTTTCAAAGTCAAGAATCAAGAATTGAACCTAGCTATACTGTCCATTAAGTTAGCTGAAACTTTTCAGGTAGATCGTTCCAATATTTTATAGCAGCATCTCTTGTAAATGCATCTTAGACTCCCAAGATTGTTGGTTTAACATTACTGTCTGATCCATCCTCATTGCAGCCAATCTATCCGTCATAGGCGCATGATCTAACATGGCGTCCACAAGATCAGAAAAAAAGCTGGATTCTGTTTCAGTAATTGTTTCCCCCATCAAACCATCCTCCTCGTTACCCGTACCCTCATTGAGTTGTACTAACTCACCCCCCTCTAGTGTGTGCAGCTCAGGTTCCACAGAGGCTGGTCCCTCCAATTGCACAATAGTATTCCCTCAAAATCCAGGGTAGTATCAGTTGCTGGTTGAATAGAATAAGGTGTTGTGTCACATTCACCTGTTTCAATTTCATTAGAATTTAGCATAGTAGTCGATTCAGGAACCAATTGCACCTGATTGTTCCCCATACCATAACCCCTGCAACCAGTTAGTAGTTCAAGAAAACTTGTAGCCTTGACTTCAGATTCCATAAATGCAATATTATGCTCCTCATTAACAGCAAAAGAACAACCTTCTTCTTCTTGATCTTGTGTCTGGATCTTCTCCAATAGTGTGTCACAGCCCATATTTTCATCCGATCTAACCATTATTTCAGGCACATTAAATTCTTGCATCGCGTTCTCAAAGTCAGCGATCATAGATTCTTGAAATTGAGAAAAAGTAGTTAGCCCCAACGACGAACCATTCTCTACACCAGTAGCCTCGTGACTTTGCACCTTAGATTCCTCCATTGGTTCTTCAACATAATAGATAGGAGTGATCATCTCAGTATATTCCTGATCCATCAAAGGCTTAACCGAATTTATCCCAACAGTTTCCACCATTAATGGTTCAACAGATTCTACTATTGCTTTCTCAACAAAATAGTCCTGATCCATCAATGGCTGATCAACATAATTATTTATATCAGAAGTCACCTCAGTATCCACCTTCTCTTGTTCAGAACATGACTCCATAGTAGTTGTCACATTACTAGTCTGACTAAAATTACAAGTAGTACTTCTTTTGGGCAACTTTTTTATGGCACAAATAACATAATCTTTACGCTCAGAATTACTGAACTTATTAAGAATAGGATCAGACAACACATATTCCTTCATTAGCCACTTACCATCATTATAATCATCAGAATTAATACACTTATTATTCTTCTTCTCAGTATAACACATACTCTTCATTCGTCCAATAATCAAATCTCTTTTCCTCTGATCACAACTCTTTATAGTAACAGCTCTTCCCTTATCTTGTTGTTTCCAAGTTCCACCTCTTTTTCCTACAATCCTACTAAACCTTCCCTTGTTCTTCTTCCTTGGTGTAATAAAGTAACGGTAAATACTTGTGTCCCAATTATCTTCTACTCCTCCAGTAGAATGGCCATGGCTGTAAGTTACCCAAGGTTCTTGTTTGTAAACATCATACATTGCAATAAAACCATTGTCATGCAATTCTTGCTTAGCAACAAACATCAAAAGAAATTTCACTAACTCTGAATCCGTCGGTCGAAATCGATACCCTTCTCCAAGATTATCTAACTCCATCATATTCATTGTTTCTTGAATATGAAGATGAAAAAAACGCAGCGGCCAAGACTAGAGAGTTTTGAGTGATAAAATAGGGCTATATATATATACGTGAAGCCCAAGTATATTCAACAAATTTTACCTGAAATCCCTGCCTTTGTAGGAAACCAAACGTGTAACAATTTAGGAAACTTTCTTCTAACGGTCGAAATTGTTCGTTGTAAAATAATTAAAAAAAAAGGAATTGTTAATATATGGAAACATGGGAGTTAAATAATAAAAACAATGTACACTATTTATTCATTTAGCATGTAGTAATCTTTCAAAGAAACAAAAGAGTTAAAAGAATTTCCAAATTAATATATTTTTGTCAATCTTACCGTGAAATATATGTTATTTTTGTGTATTCTTGAGTTTTTTTATTTTTATAGAATTTAATGTTTATATTTCATTTTAAAAAGTAACAGAAATTGTTAATATGTAGAAATTGTTCGTAGTAAATAAAACAAAAGTGTTAATATGTGGGAACTTAGCAGATTTTTTCTTTAAGCAATAAATATTTATAAAACAACCAAGTCAAAACAGAGTTACGTTATGGAAAATCCTTTTTCTTTAAATGAGAAGCATCAAAACAAAAAATAAAAGCTAAACATGAGGGATAGAAATCCCAAGTTACACGAGTTACATAGGATAAAGCTATACGAGCAAGAGAGAGAGCCGCTTTATTAACATTCCGCCTAGTCCATGGAAGGACAAATCATTAAATTAATTCTTCAAACACAAACAATCCCCAATAATTTGTCTGAATGTGGAAACTTAGGAGTTAAATAATAGAAACGATGTACTCTATTTATTCATTTATCATGAGTAATTTTTTTCTTTAAAACAAAAACCAATGTTAAACCTTCCAAAAATATGTTATTTTTACGTATGACATTATCTTTGGCTTTTTAAAAAAATAGAATTTGATGTTTTTATTTATTTTAAAAGGCGTATACTAAAATAATATTAGCAGAATACACAGACAGACATTTTAACTATCCCAAAAATTCCACTTGAACACCTCAACTAAGCCATTTACCAACGGAACACTTTAACTCTATCTTTACTGTACCATTTTAACACGTCCGACTGACATGGCAAATAATGTGAGCATCACTGCTGTTCAGCGCGAGAACATTAAAAATATGCTGACAAAAACTATTTCAACGGTAAAATACATACGGTAAAAATATACCCCTTCCCTATTATATAAACCCTTGTCCCTTTTTACTTTGTCTCTTAAATCCAGCCATATTTCTTCACCCTTTTCTTGATTTTCTGGTTTAAAAATTCTACTCTTCTCTCCAAATTGAAAGTAGTCTCGCATGAGTGTTCGGATTTTGGCTTAAGCTCTCAATTTTGTGGATAATGTCTCTCACACCAAGAATCGATTCATGTCGGTGTGATCATGAATGTCAATCAAAAACTTCATGGTCTCCATCTAATCCTGGAAGGAGGTTCTATGGATGCAAAATTGAAAAGGTAAGTGTTAATTAACTACAATTAATTATTTTTACTATGTTGTCCCCGATTTTAGTTTGAATCAATTTCTTTTTTTTTTTGAAGGACAAAGGTGGATGTAAGTATTTTAGGTGGGTTAATGACGAGTTTCCTAGCCATGCGAATAGGGTTATTTAGGATTTATTGAACAGGGTCAAAGCTTTTGAAGAAGAAAGGGCTCGACCAAGAATATGGAGGAAGAAATTGGCTTCTGTTATAGTAATAGTGCTAATTATCTGGGTTTGCTATTGTGCCTTCGATCGTTGAAGTTGTTGTGGTTCTGCATGTGTTTGGAGTAGAAGCATTTTGATGCCATTATGTCATCTATGTCTTAGCTCTTGTATTTTGCGTTTTTAATGGTTGTTGATATATTTTGGATGTGTCTTAACTGGTAGTTTGTGTGAATGTATTGTGGTCTGTGGCCTTATTTCAATGAATTGAAGAAATCTTCTGCCATTTTTTTATGTACTGGTTCAAATATGGAATTCGAAGTACTAACATGTTGAAGTTGTAATAGAACTCAACTGATAAGTACTTAACAAACATCCATCACAGCCTACCATCTTCCAGATTTACCAAGCACATACAGTCCAACTTATGAGCCATATCTTATGTTCATTTGAAGAAAAAGCACAACAATTGCATTCACAACTGTTGCAAAGGTTGTTGAGGCTGCCAACTGATGTTATAAAAGCAACAAATAGCACGAATATTGAGGCTACCAATAGCATTTAAATTGCATTCACAACTAAAGTGTTATACAACACCAGTCATATTTCCAAAAGTTGAATAGAAATGCAACAAAGCTTGAACATAACTTCTTAAATTAGTGTCAACTAGTGACCCAAAAAAGACAGCATAATTAATCCAAGTCTGGATACTTAGTAAAATAAATGAACTCAAAATAGCATATGCCTAACACAACTACATTCTTGAGGATGCTCTTTTGCATTATGGTGCTGGAGGGCTGGACCTGCAACTTAAGAGGTAGTTGATGAAGATCCAATTTGGTTTCTCCTGTTTGCACTTAGTTGTTGTAGCTGGGAAGTAGTAATAGCATTTCTGCCTTTAAACTTAAGCCTAGAAGTTTTAAAATCAAGGTCAATATTGACTACACTAGTATCCTTCACAACCTTAGTCCCATTTGATTGCTCTTTTAACCCCAACAGTAAGTTTTCTAGGAGCAGTTGCTGGAGGTGCATTTGGAATGCACCCATGCCAAATCTAGTATTGTTGCCCCTTCCTCTGCCACTGCATATATTAGTTGCACTAGATTCTTGAGTTGCTTGACTTTCTTAGTTTTCTTGAGTTGAATGTCTACTTGTAGACTCTCCAATTCCACCATAAAAAAATTCCAATTACATCATTTATTTAAGTTAGCATTTGAAGTGAAAAGAAAGGTGAAAAACATTACAACTTACCCTTGATTGGAAGGAAGACTTGTTATGACCTGCTTGATGACATTTGGAACATGTCATCTTTACTACTTGCTTGGAGAGCTTGCCATACTTTTTTGTTTAAGGCTCATTCTTGGCCTTTCTTCTTTTTTTGGGGGGGTCTGCCGGGTCTGCCTGGCACTGGCTTTGGTGCTGGAGGCTCAATTACCAAGTTATTAGTGTCAGGCCACATCTTCATGTTAGGTATTTGTTCAAGAAAGTATTGATATGCCTTGAGAAATGTCTCTTTTTTATGCCAGTTATCCACATAATTATATGGTTCTTCTTCTTGGTGATAGATTGTACATATTGCATGTGCACAAGAGATCCCTCTTAACTGCCCGGATCTACAAGTGCATGTTCTTCTCCTCAAGTTCACTATATATATGTATTCATACTCATCAACCTCAAACCCATCAGTTCCAAACCACAAAACTTTGCATTTCCAAGAAAACTCCTTATTTTCTTCTAGAATCACCCTTGCCATAGGAGAAATGTCTGTAATCCAAATCTCTGCAAACTTTATCATATCAACATGTCTCCTAACTACTTTATATCTAATGTCCTTTAACATGCTAATAATAGACTGGTTCCCAAGTGCCAATATTTAAGAATTAAAGGTCTCACATATATTATTTTCTACAATATCACATTTGAAGTGTTCAAGAAAAAACGCTCTACATCAATACTCTTTGTTATACTTTAATAGGCTTTCACATATATTTTTTCAAGTTTTCCCAACCAGTTCTTATTTCAACTTCACCTCAAAACTAGCCTTAGAATACCTCCAAAATTGCTTTCTCATCTCCTCACCTCTCCATGTTTTTGACCAGTTAGACCATATGTGCCTAGCACACATTCGATGCTCAGAATTTGGTAGTAATTCAGGAATGCTTAGTACAAATACCTACAAAACATAAATGAATCAAACAGAACCCTACAAAATAGAGATGAATAAAATAAAATAATAACACATGAAGTAGAAATTTAAGCCAGAAAGTTTTGGTAAAATTCCTCTTGCGTATCAAACATAACTGTTAATCCAGCTTCATCTCCTAACTCCAAATCAGATCTTAAGTTGCATATAAACAAACTCCAAGATTCTTTTGACTCATCATCTATCACATCCCATGCAATGGGATATTAAGAAAATAGATAAAGGATCTATAGTTGTCGCAATAGATCAGTATTTTCTTTAACGATCAAGTTTGCCTTCGCAAATGAGAAATTGTTGGTTCTCCAAGTACACGCAAGTATAAGTGGCCATCAAGTAATAAAGTCACTTGAAAGTCGGATGTCGAACCCACAGAGACTTAGATCAATTGTCAACTAAGAAAACAAAAATTAATTAATTATCCAAGATATTTAAGAATGATATTTTTCTATTAATGTACTATTGCAAAAATTAAACAAGTAATAACTAATTTATCAAGAATGCAAATGTGTATGATGAGATTTTAATTCAGAGGAGGTGAAAATTCCAGGGTTGTGGTTGGTTTATCAATCCTATTAAGTTCAATAATCACACTCGTTAATCCAGATTATCTATGGTTACTAATTAACCGGATCGTTTATATAAATAGCATGTTCCCACAATACTACTCGCCTGCCCACAATATATCAATCCTATATTCCTATGGTATTGAGTCTATCATGAACGAATATAATACGATATTCAATTAAGCAAGACCAGTAGGTATATTCCTATCTTAACCGCATAATCGTCCCCCGAGCCACGGGTTCAGAAACAAGCTCTCTCTAATTCTACTCTAATCTAAATACGGCTTTCCCCAAGCATAGCATAAATAGTAGGGTGAATTGGTAGCTACAACAATTCACAAGTTAAAACTCGA